>NW_005054560.1:602959-610464 GCF_000277835.1 Geospiza fortis | reverse complement strand
AATTCAGGGAACAATTCCTTCCTTCTGGCTTAGATTGTAAAATAGCATCTGACAGTTGGGCCTTTTATTGTGCCCCAAAAACCAGGGATCAGGTGGTGCTGAAGGGAGCTTTGCAGTGTGGGCTGGATGCAGGATGTGTGGGATGAATGGGATCCTGCAGCATGGTTAAAACTCTGGAGGAGGGCTCTTCCAGGGCTTTCAAACTGGTAAAACAGCCTGTTGCCAGTGAGCCCTTCCCTGCATGGTGTCAAAAGGAGTGTCAGGAATTCTTCAAGCTGTGCTCCAGCCTGGAATTTCTTTTTAGGCAGCTGATGTCAATCCTACATTAATTGTTACAAATGGATGTTGCAGGTTTTCTGTGCAGAATACCCATCCCAAATAGAGTTTTTTTAAGAGAGAAATTACAATTTTCCCTTTCAGATTTCATGCTTGTGGCTAAGATCTCATTGGTTTTTAGAGAAAAATTACAATTTTTCCTTTGAGTTTTCATGCTTGTGGCTAAGATCTCATTGGAGATAGAGTTGTTCAGATTTTACTGCATGATAGCCAAGTACAATATCCCATTCCCCCCCTTTAAAGTCCAATCCAGGAGACAAGTCTGTTGTGTCAGCACAGTACTGTGGGGTTTGTGCTTTCCTTTTCATTACTCCCTCCTCCCAGGAGAAAAATGGCTTTATGTACTTTTGAGCCTTATTCCTAGACAGGATACTCTGCATTGCTTTTGCCAGCCACATTTTAAGGGAAAGGATGGCACAGTTGCTCACAGTTATGACAAGTTAGATAAGTAGCACCAAGGCAGTTTTTTAATCTAATTTTGTTACACTGCAACTTTCATTTGGCTTAATAAAGTACTTCAATAGAGCTATATTCCTTCAAATCGGGCTGCTTCCTTCCTGGAACTTGATGTAGTTGTATTTCAAATATAAAGTATTATAAACTGGAACAAAATAGCACAGTTTTGAGTGTGAACTGAGATGCTGCGTGTGATTGGAAATTTTTTATTGCTAAACTGCTGAGCTTCTGTGTAAAGCTCAGAGTCCTCACCTGACACTCAGAACCAAGCTTTGTTGTGAAATTTCTTCTGATGCTGTTTTAAATCATAAGGTGAAGGAAATGAAGTACACACAGGTCTAACTCCCATCTCCTCAAGAGAGAGGCACTTGTTGGTGTGGTTTGTGAGAGCCTCTTGTGGCAAATTCCTCAAGTTGGAATTTGCTTGGTAATTCCAGCTGAGGTGGGGGTCCCAGCAGGGTGGGTGTGTGGGATGGATAAATGGGAGGCTGGGCTGGGCTGCTCCAGTGTCTGTGGTCACTGTCAGTGCCCACCCAAAGCAGGCTGGGGAGGCTCCCCCCTTTGCAGGGGTACAGAACCCCACCTCAGCTTGAATTACCAAGCAAATCCATCACCAGTGAAATGGAAAATTGTGTCACCTGCTTCAAAGAATGAGAAAGCAAGGCACTGCACACTTTCTTAATTGGCTTTTTTTTCTTTTTTTTTTCTCCTCTTTTACACTGAGGCAAGAACTAGAGAGAACAAAGTGTTAAGAGTGAGGAGATAGAGAATACTGGCTACATTTTCATGTGGAGGGACAGTGTATTTTTGGAGTGTTAATGCAGTGCTAGAGAAAGGAAGTGGGGAGCTGGGAAACAGATCCCCGCTCAGTGCTGGAGATCAGAAATGAAGTAATAGGATTTCACTATCAGCATCAGCCTCTGGCTGTCTGCAATATGTTCAGGAAATCACTTCCCATCTCTGCTTGCATTTCCTTGGCTGTCAAATGAACAGAGCCATAACTGCCTGCTCTGAGTGCTGCAGCTGCATTAGAGCAATAAAGCACGGGGCAGGAAGGAGTCACAGGTGTGATTTATGAACCCAGCAAGGTCAGGCTGTAAACAGCTGCAGGAATCACAGAGTGAGGGCAGGGTCTCCTGAAGCTGAGCAGGTGCTGATGTACACTGTGCGTGCTCAGGAGTGCCAGGAAGTGAAGGGAATCTCTCCAGCCCTGTCTGAGCAGGGGCAGCTCAAACCAAAGTGGTTTTGTTTCTCTCCCACCATGCAGTGAGTCCTTCAAGCATTTGGTGCCATTGGGTTTTTTCAGGAAGAGGTTTTGCTTGTTCAGTTCTTCTGTGTGGATGTTTTATTAAGATGCTCTGCATGGGTGTTGCCCTGCATATAACTACTTATAACATGATTTTATACTTGAAGGCAATAAAATAAAACAGCTCCGTGACATAAGATATTGAGATAAACAATTATGAGGAATGTTTATACACTGTAAGAGTCTCCTAAATTTGATAAGCATCAGTTCAAGCCAATATACCCCATGGTGGTAAAGAAAGAAAAAAGGAATCAATATTGCAGAAGCTTTTACAGAGAATTTATGAGCACTTTGTTCAGGATCAGTTCATGAAGACTGAAGCATAGCTAGCACTGTGCACTTACTTATGGAAATCCCTTGTTGAATTCACAAACTGTTTCAGGGAATTAAATTGGGAAATACGGAAATGGGCTTTTAAATTTCTTTTTTCCATTTATTAGTGTATACTCAGAAGAAGAAAGTGCTGTAATAAATTATCAAACTCCTTTGAGAAATGTGGCTGGATAGACTGTAGCAGTGTAGTCCCTGCCAAAGTTCTTGGGCATACTTGCTCCAGTTTCTGTTTTACAAGATAAGTGGATTAGTATGGACTGGTTTGTGGTAGGAGTTCCCCTTAAGATAGATTTTCATTGTATTTAGGTACTTCCCAGTTAAGGTTTGTAACATCAGTCACTATCACCTTTCAAAGAGCTGTAAGCTGTTTCCTATATCATGCCTGATGCTTGCATGATCTGATGCTTGTTTCAGGTATTATTTACTGTCAGTATTCCCGGGAAAGCGTTGCTGTGCTGATTCCTTGCTGGAGAAGGTGCCAGGCACATGGGCCATCCCTCAGCCCAGCCCATGGCCAGGGATGGCTCTGTGGTGCTGAATGAAGGAGCTGATCCCTCCAGGGCCCCTGAGCACCCACACGTGGTCCTGCTCACAGCTGGGAGCTGAAATACAAGCAATAGATGAGAAGGGTTGATGGAATGAATTGAGCATTAAGCAATGGTTGGTAGTTGTGAGAGGAGGAAGCCCCCAACACCCAGTGCCAGGCTAAAGGGAGCAGCACTGCTCACATAAGAGTAGGGGGGTACAGGGTTGGGACTGTGCAATCTTCACCTTCCCTTTCCACCCTTATCTCCCTGTTTACACACACAAAATCAATTTACAGACACACAAACTTACAACACAAATTTACAGACACAAAATCTCTTACGTCTCTTGTTCCTTCCAATGGCTAGCTTCTTACTGAAGCACTCGCTGTGTGAACAGGAGTCTTGTCTGTCTGTCTGTAGTGAAACTTAGTTCTTACATGCATTTTAAAGGTTTCAGTGGAAAGCATCAAGAATCAGGAGAATCTTTGGCTGAACAGATCATCATCTAAGTTACGCCTGTGTTGTGCCTTTCTGCCATGCTGCACCACAAAATCTCCCTCATATTCATCTTTATGTCCTGGTGGTTGCATAGTGGAGCACAAAACTCCACAGCAGAACCTGAGAGCTGTGTTTGGAGGGTGTCCTTATCACACCCCAGCTGGGGAACCTTGATCTGGTGATCCAGTAATTCTGGTGAAAGGAGGGGATGGAGCAGGCTTTGGACGTGTGATGGGTTTATTTCATTTAAAACACTAGACTGAAATTATTTCTAATTCTTATGATTATTAAATAGCCTCAACAGTTTCAGGCTGCAGCCAAGCACAAATAGATACTATTTATGCTGGGTTTGTGTTAGGAGGATTATTCAGTTGAAATGTATAAAAGCATCTCTCAGTTAGTCACTTTCATTTCATGGTGTTTTGTGTCATCAAAGTGAAATTTTCTTGTATGCTTGCCCAATGTACTTCATTCATGCTTTTATCTTTACTGTTTTCTCTTTGTTTGCTTTAAGGGGGTTGATTTCAGTTTCCATCAGTAATTGTGGGAATTGGTGCTGCTTTATTAACGCTTTGCAGATCATGGGTTTCATGTTTGCTACTTGCACCTCCCTCTGCAGCAACACTGAGCGCTTGCTTGGTCCCTTTGGGTGCTGCAGAGCAAAGAGGCATTGAGCTGACAACCAGCAGAGAGAAAACAGCTCCAGAACTACACAGAAACTCACATCTCTGCTCACTGGCTGAGTTTTTGCCCTAAGGCAAGGTGACAGTGGCATGTCCTCACAGCAGGAGCAGCTAAACATGATCAATACAGGCAATAGGAATATCTGCATGACGGATCAAGGAGAGCCTGTGTTTGTACTCCTGGTGGTACATGGCAGTAGGGATCTCTCCAGCTGCCAGCAGGTGACCTGAGTAACGCTGCCAGAGGTCTCCAGGGACAGATGGGAGCACTGCATACCCATCCAAAAGGTGAAGGGAAAGCAGAGGCTCCCCATGCTTTGCTGAAAAGAACACAGGCTCCTTCTGATCAGTGTTTGAAGTGGAAGTGTTCCCAGGATCCAGCAGCCTGGGTTTTGACCTTTCTGCATGGCTTTTTACCAAATTTGTTTGTGATTTCGCTGAGCCACCTCTCTGCTGGCTTGCACTGCAGCATCTCCATCTGTGCCTAGGAGGGCTCTGATGCCAGACTTCATGAGGGCATTGGTCACAGGCTGTAATTTAGACATTAATACTCTCTCAGCAATAAAACCATTACTTGGATCTCCCCCAGGGAATTGTCTGGTCCTTTTGTATGAGCACTCTTTTGTTCTCATCTCACTTTTAACAGTTGTCTTGGTAAAGCATTGTTTTGGTGAATCATATGTATCAAAATGTGCTTTCCTCTTTCCTGTTCTCCCACTTGTCTGTGCTTTTTTGCTTCTTGTTAGTCTTACTAAAATGTCTCCACTTCTGTTTCCCTTTAAATGTCTGAATAATTAGCAGCAGTGGGCACAGAAAGATTTCTGTGATGTGAGATGTGTTGGTAAGTGTTTGACAGGGCTTAATGACAAGGGGAGGGGGGACAGTGGGGACAGACTTTATTCAGCAGCAGCTCTCCAGCACTTCCTCAGTTTCCTGTTGGTAGGGAGAGCTTTCAGTCAGCTTTTCCAGCGTTCCTCTCATTTTTAAATGCATGTTTCCCAAATCTACTCCACAGGTGCCAACGAAAAAGCTGAAGAAATATGAGAGAGAGTACCAAACAATGCGAGAGAGCCAGCTGCAGCAGGAAGATCCTATGGACAGATACAAGGTAGGGAGATGCTCTATGGGAATTTGGTGAATCCCACCAGGAGTGAGCTGTCTCCAGCAGTTGAGGTGTGTGTAGCATGCTCACCTCCCTGGGATGTGCCAGGGATGCAGACCTTAGGGAAGTGAAGGTGAACTCATCCCATTTCTTGAATAAGCATTTTGAAACTTTGGGACTTAGTCTTTTTTTTTCCCAAGAATATTTCAATCACAATTTGTAACTCTTAAGACATCTGCAAGTAGCCACATATAATATTTTTCTTCTTTCAGTTTATATGTTTGTAGGTAACTCTCCTGCTGTTGCACTTTTACGGGAGATCTCCATGAGCCGCAGAAACAAAGGGTGATTCAGCTACAGACACAGAAAGGAGAAAACACACATTGTTCTAGTGCAAGCTGTGTGCAGTGGCATCCACAGAGACTTTGGAAGATGAACTCTTCCTTGGCTGATACGATCCTTATTATTGATTCCTGTTTATACCAAGCTTCAGTAATTTTTTGTTAAGATAAAACCAATTGTGGTGGGACCCAGAGCTCTTCTGGGGTCCTGAGGTACTACTGCAATAGAGTTAATAGTGATGGATATTCCTCTTTAAATGAGCACAGAAATAAGGTTCAGTTGTTAATATGATAGCTTGATAGTTCACTGAAAAAGAACAGTTCTACAATTTCAGGTCAGCTTTGCTTATCTTTACAATGTATTTGCTTTCATTGTCACAGCTACGTTCTGTTGCCATAGATTTTGTGTGCTGGAGGCTCTGCCTCTGGGCATAGCCTTAACTGAGAGTTTGGGATCTGGTTATTCCTCACTCTCTTTGGAACAATTCAGTTTGCTCTAGGTGAAGCTGCCAGGGGTGAAGCACTTTAGTGCCTGCTGCCCAGGATAGCTGGGAACTGACATTTCTTACACATCCTTGTACTGTTTGCCTGCTGTTCTTCATTGTGCCTTAATATGTTAGTGCCACTGTGGTTGTTGTGGGGTCTCCCAGGGCTGGGGAGGGGTGGGTAATCAAATCACACAGAGTGCAACAGGCCTGACATGGCCTGTGAACATAAGAAAAGCGCACCACGTTCAGAAAATGGAAATCTGTGGTGAGAGAGTGTGCCTTAATTCATAAATGTTGCAAAGAAGACTTACAAGTACAAAGTCAAACTGACTCTTTTTTCTTTTTTTTTTTTTAAAGCATTTGTCTGTGAGAAAATTATATTTTAAGTGTAGTTTTTTTGCTGTCAAAGGGTGGAGATTTTATTGTTTATGAGACTTAGGAGTGCTGTAGCTGCTGAGAACCAATAGCAAGTATGACCTATTTGGAAAAAACCACAACTGGCTGCTGATTAACTCTTAAGTATTTTCCTAGTGGTTCACTTATAGTACTGTGGAATTAAAATAATGCTTAGGAAACAAAGAAGGGTTCTTTAAAGCTCGGTGGAAGCATATTAACTAGTTAATCCTGGTCAATGCACTGTGAAGAACATTATCCCAAGCTGCAAATGAGGATATAGGAAGTGACTCTTGGGCCAGTGTTGATGTGAGTCACTGTCACAGTCAGGATCACAGCCCAGGGTTTTGGCTTGTGCTTCTGAAACTCACTGTGGATTTTTTTATTAAGCTGTGTTGGGTCTGATCCTCTTAAGGATGCTGTGATTAGACAGTTCCTGTAATAGGTTAGTTGCATATTAACTTCAAAGTCTGGACATGTTTTTCAGTTGATGGGTGTCATGGAAAAATGCTTGTAAATGTTCTTTGTTCCTTGTCTCGCCTGTTAGATTTTATTGATATATGAAGTTAAGGTTTTGTAGGAACTGACATTTCAGGAGTGTTTCCAAAGGGCAGCAAGAAAATGTCATTGTGTGGATCCTCCAAGGCAGCACGTGGAGAGCCAGCCCTGCTTTTTGCTTGTCCTTTAGGAGAGCACTCTGCAGCCTGCATGGTCAGAGGTGCTTTTCAGTAGGGCACCACCTCTGCAGGGCTTCCAGCAGCCAGGCTTGGCTTGGGAAAGGAAAAAGGCAGCCTTGCCTGCAAGCACAGCTCTGCTGTCAGCTCCTGCGCTCTGGGCTGTGCCCTGCAACCTTGTCATTTTTACAGTTTCCCTTCCCAAAACAAAGTGAGGGTTTTGCTGCCTAGGAAGGGGATGTTTCTTGGATGGGATCCCTCCCTGGAGTAGAGATCCCTGCAGAATGTTCCTCATATGGGTCAAGAAGGGAAAAGAGCTTTAAATCAACTGCTAGTTTTTAGCTATAGTTTTTAGGGTTGTTGTTACC
>NW_005054560.1:589484-602909 GCF_000277835.1 Geospiza fortis | reverse complement strand
AGCAGGAATTTGTCAGGCCCAGGGGCTGTAGAGAGCTTCAGAGATGAAGGATGTCTGAGTGTCACCTCCCTGTGACACAGCCCTCAGAGGAAGTCCCTGATGGCCTCTTGAGAGGGAGGGAGATGGGCTGGGTTTGCAGGGCCTGGCCCAGGAACCTGCTGTGTTTGCCTGACAGGTTCAGTTCATCTGCTCCCATGAGCTGTGTTAAACACAGCAGTTCCTGCCCAGCACATGTTTTACATGTTGGAATTTGATTTACCAGAAGAACAGTATTAAAGAGTGCCATTATTTTTGGTGTTTGTTTTGTTCTGTATTTACATGTATTATTTAGGAAAAATGCAAGTTTTTTCTGGACATGTTTTCACTTTATTTTCCATTGTTTATAAAGATTATCATATTTTTGTCAGATTTTCAAAAGGTGCAAAAGTGAAATATGTTCTAAATTGTTGTTCGTCACCAAGTTTTGTAACTTGTAGTTAAATTACAAATTCCCTATAGGAGCTAGGAAGAAAAGTGAGTCATATGTGTAGAAAAAATAGTAATAGATTTCAGGTTGATGTTTTTCTAAATATTATGGAGTTTTATTTCTGTGTTTGAGAATGCCTCATGTAACAAGCTTTGAGTTGACTTGATGAGAAAATTCCAGAAGTGAGCGTGGGAACTGGTTTAAAATAAAGAGGATGTAGTTGTACAAAGAAGGGCTGGAGTTTTGCAAGCAGATGCTGCTGTTCTGTTCCACCTTTTCCTCTGTCCACCTCCTTGTGCAATGGAGAAGTTGTGTGAATAAATGTGTAATTTGGACATAACAGCCTTCTCTGTTACAGCCTTCTCTGTGTTTTGAAGGGGAAGCAAAAATGAATACACTGATCATTTTTATTCAGTCAGGGCAACTGAATGGTAACCATGAGGAAAATCATGGTGACTTTTGCTGTGGGACATTGTCTGTTGTTTATTTAAAACTTGTGCTGGGGCACTTTGGGGAATGCTTCTCCAGAGTCACCAAACAGAAAACACAACTCTACGTTGCTTGCCTTGAGAGGCTTCCCTGGATCACTTGCTGTGAAAGCTTTTTGGGTTTCTGGATGGAGGCTCACAGGATTTTCCTTTGGAGCTCCTCCAACATCAAGAGCCCTTTCCATTGGGTTTATGAAGACTTGCTTCAGTTTGCTCACATCCAGAAAGTGAATTTTAATAATATTTTCATTCCATCATTGAGGAGCTGTTCAACTCAGAGGTGTGGGGTTTGGATGTCTTGATTTAACCCAGGCAGCTGCTTGCTCACTCCACCACAAGGATGGGGGAGAGAATCCCCAGAGTAATAGTGACAAAGCTTGTGGGTTTGTGGGTTGAGATGAAGGCAGTTCAGTGGATAAAGCTGAGCAAGGAACTCAGCCACCCCTTCCCAAGGGCAGGTGGTTGTTCAGCCATGTCCTGGAGAGCAGGGCTCCACAACACATATCAGTGCCTTGAGAAGCCAAATGCCATCACTCCAAGGTTCCTCCTTCTTTCTCCTTCTCCCTGCTTTACACACTCAGCGTGGTGCCATGTGGGCTGTACCCTTGGGGTAGGTTGGGATCAGCTGTGCCTCCTCCCAGCTCGGAGTGTACCCCCAGCCCCTCACTGGTGAGGAGCTACAAGAAGCAGAAAAGGCCTTGGCTCTGTGCAAGCCCTGCTCAGCAATAACCAAACCATCTCTGTCCTATCAACACCTCTTCCAGCACAAACCCAAAATGTACTAACCACCATGAAGGAAACTAACCCTCCCCGAGCCAAGGGCAGCACAGGGTGTTGCTGAACAGAAACAGAATTGCTTAAGGAGGTTGGTGACTCATTACACCCCACTCATACAGCACAGAGAGGATGCATCATGGCCACTAATCTCCTCAGGAACTGCTCCTTGGTGCAGCCTGGAAGGGAGCAGAGGGTGGAGTTCAGCCTTTCAGTCATCCTGAACTGAGGCTTGCCTACTGCTTTCGAGTTTGTCATCTTCTTTCCACCCAGTGTGTGATGGAAGCGGGAGTATCTCTCTCTAAAACTCTTAACAAAAAACCCAATGAAGAATAAGCAACTTTTTTTTTTGTATTAGAAATTTCTTTATATCCTGTTTTCACTGTCTTTACACCAATGGTTGAAAGCAGTATTTGGTCTGTGGCTTTACAGGAGGTAAGTTGATTTGTGTTTGTGTGTATCAGCTTTGTTTGTCCTCTTTGGAAATGCAGTATCCTCCTTTTAAAAGCTAACCTGAGTTCACCAGCCACCTTCAGTAACCAGGAGGAGGAATTTGGGAAAGAGGGATCTGTTATTTTACTGGCTGTAGAAGCTGAGCAGTTTCTGAGACTGAGGAGAAGGAAATGGCTGTCATAGCAAACGCAGTGTTGTGGAGAGGAGGCAGGAAGCTGTCTGTTTACACCAGGGACAACTAGCAGGTCTGACTAGTTGGCTGATGCCATTACAAATGCTGTCTCTGATGTGAGTCCTGCTGTGACAGACCAGCTCCATCTGCTGAACTTTGTCATTGTGAGCATATTTCATTAAACTCTAAATATTTCACAGCCTATGGAGATAGTATGCTACACGTGAAGAGCGCTGTTTGCTCTTACTGTCTTTACTGTGTCCTGTTAGTTTTTATTTAGACTTAGGCAGACTTAAGAGTTTCCTCTTGAGAAGGGAGGCAGTTTTACACTGCTGGACCTGGGGGGAGGAGCTGAGAAAGACAAACCAGCTAATCAGGCATACTGCCCTGGGTGGAGGAAGAGTAAAGGTGGTCCTGTGAGAGCCTTGCAGCTGGAGTTTGGTGAATGAGCTAAAAACATCTTGTAGCTATTGACTGGATGCCCAAGGTAAGAGATCTTTAACTCACTTCCAACCTGCCATGTGAGTCCTGGTTTAAGAGGAGGATAGTGCATTTCCAAGCACAGAGCTTGCTTACCCACTTGTCTGCGAATGCAAAGCAGGAACTCTCAGCTCACACTGCGTGCCTTGCTTGGCAGACACCGAAGCTTTTGGCAAAGACAGAGCAAAAATGGTAAAGCCAACTCGGTTATTTTGACAAAGTCATAAGAATTTGCTGCTTTCTTCCTCTAAGCAACATCCCTGGGAAAAGGTATTGGTGCTGCAGAACCTGGTCTGACTCAGGTCTCAAGTTTTAGGTGAACTCAGGTTCTGACAAGCAGCAGAGCTGTGTCTATAAAAACAGCATTTCTAAGATGTCTGAATGAAATACAGGAGTAAAGATGTGTTAGAGATTGTTATTAGTATTATCATTATTGACTGCAATTTGGTTTTACACTTTAAAGCTTATATTTCATTTACAGAATATTTTACTTTATTTTTTTAAATTCCTTGTATCAAACAGATTAAACTGCATTTAAAATAAGAACGATCCCCAGAGTTGTGTGTGTTTTAGTAGTGGTTATTTTAACTGTGTTAAGACAAAGGCATTTTATTTAGCTTCTGTACAAAACAAGTTATTCAAAGTACAATCTTTTGGAAGGGAAACTATCTTACTTCCCTGTGCAGGGCAGTGCCTATTCTAGTTACACAATAGGGTCACATTAACAAGAGAAATTTTGTAGAGGTTCCACTTCCTGCCACAGAGGAAGTTCCCACACAGAAGAGACCTTTTTTTGCATCCTCTTAGAGTGCCTGGTTTTGTTTAAGGCAAACATGCAAAATCTGCTTGCAACAGAAATAAAAATTGCAATTTCATAGCTGGTGAGTAAGAAGAAGTGAAAACAGGTGAATAACTTGTTTGAATAACACATTTTGTAGGAATTCATTCACTGAACAACTCTTGAAAAATATTACAAGTGCTTATTTATATATTATTATATAGCATTGATACATATTTACTGATATATTTGGACTTTACTGATATATTTGGACTTCCACTGTTTTGTTTTGGAGAACATAAGTTACCTTTCAGGTGAGAATAAGTCCTTTTTGAAATCTCAGCATATAGGTTATTGTTTTTCCACCTATGAGTTTCCATATGAACGTGGTGCTTTTCCTTGAATTTCCATAGTGCAGAGATTCCCTTTGCAGCCTGTTTTGGTGTAAAAGATATAAAGTGATGGAAAGCCAGCAGAGTTTTTTTGTCTTAAAATCCATTTGGAGGAAGGCACCTCTGTCTGTCCCACCTGGCTGTGTTCTTCTGAAAATGAGGAGTTGTATTTGATGTTGAACCCCTAGAAGTCCACTGACCCACAGGCATCTTTTGAATATGGTTCTCTTTCTCAGCTCTAGAGCAGCCATCACAGATTTCTAAAAAACATGAATGATTGTTCATTCTCCTGTTCCTTCACCTGCTGTGGTTAATGCTCCAGATAGTCATTTCTGCCTGTGTGGAGTGGGTAGGGAGGGCAGTGAAGCAAGAGCCTGCAGCCTCCAGGTTGTGCATTTTGTGTTCCTGTCACTGCCCCCAGCAGGTGCTGTGCTCAGGGCTGAGCTCCCCTCTCCACCTGGCACTGTAAGGGACACTCTGGTGTCACTGGCAGGAGGTACAGAGCAGTGCACAAATGGTGACACAGGATGCTGGAGCTGTAGGGAGCTCCCTGCTGAATGCTGTTCTTTGCTGACCCCACAGGAGATGGGAAGTTGGCACTGCCTCACCTACAAAGTGGACTATTTTTATGGATCCCTGCAGACAGGATTTTGTAAAGTGGAGCAGGACAGCTTTCTGCTTTGCTTGGAAGCATTATTATGAGTAACTGTTAATTGGTCCCTGTTCACTGCTGCTGGGTGGGATTTATCTGCCCGATTTCTTTAGGTGATGAGCAAGCAGAAACCAAGTGCTTTTGTGGAGAGGTCAGTGTTTATTTTTGATAGGGAAACACTACAATCAGTGTGTCCCTTTCACATCACCAACCAGTGGGATGTAAATGGAATAGCTGCATTTGCACTGCTGGCTTAATTCACTGTTGTTTCCCAGAGCAGCAGTCTCGTCTTAATGTGCACTCCTGCCTTTTCAGTGTTTGGCACACACCATGCACTTGCTGATTGCTCTTCCTGAGGATTAATTTCCTTTCCTGGTTGTTCCTCTCTTTGCACAGAGGGAGAACCGCAGGCTCCAAGAAGCAAGCATGAGGCTGGAGCAGGAGAACGATGACCTTGCCCATGAGCTTGTGACCAGCAAAATTGCCTTAAGGAATGACCTGGACCAGGTAATGGGAACAGAGCTGGCTCCCAGCTCAGGAGGAGCCCTGCTTTGTGCTCAAGTGAAAGCATGAACACATTCAAGGTGTAATTATTTTTGCCTTTATTTTCCTGACAGCCTCACTCCAAGCTACACTCAGCTGTATTTCCATGTGCCACTGTAGGCATTCAGTGGGGTCTGGCCAAGACTGATTGCATCTCCTCTGTTGGGGATTGTTTAGAAAATGTAGGCCATTACCTTTAGGCAGATAGCAAAGAACAAACATTTCCTTGAAAAAGGTGTCACATAGTTCTTGGGAGAGTAGCTTCAAGCATTGCAGAACGTCTGTGTGGATCTGCTTTTCACAGCACTTCTAGTACAGCCAACAAAGTTCAGAGATAATGAAGTGG
This sequence comes from Geospiza fortis, assembly GCF_000277835.1. Taxonomy (NCBI): domain Eukaryota; kingdom Metazoa; phylum Chordata; class Aves; order Passeriformes; family Thraupidae; genus Geospiza; species Geospiza fortis. Next base: position 597,365 of record NW_005054560.1, on the reverse strand, counting down.
CACAGCACCAAAAATTCAACGGGCTCCTGGGTGTTCACTGATAACTGCTGGTGTTCCCTGTGGAGACTGGAATGTGGAGGGCAGCAGCATTCAGAGCCCTTTGCCCCAGACACAGTGGTTTTCAGAGAACCACACATTCAACCCCTCTTTCTACACTGCAGGTGCTTGGAGAAACTGGAATGAGCACAAGAAAGGAGGAAAAATTTGTAGTTCCTTCAAAGCATATCTTAAACAGGTCTTTCATCAAAAATATCCTTGTAATCCCTAAATACTTTTGTTCTAAGATGTTAATCTCATCAATTTTCCATTCTTGCACTGTTTGTTTTCCTTTCTCCTCCCATACAGCCTTATACACACTAAAGCAATGAAGAAATCCTTAATCCATCCCTTCAGTCATAGAGATGGTGGAGCTGGTTCTGCTGCCCTCAGACACCACCCATATCCTCTTTAATCATTATTACTGTGGCAGAAAGATAAGCTGATACCACCACAGTGGTAGAAAACCAAATTTCAGCTCAGAGACAAATTCTATATGGTTACTTGTTTCCAATGCCCGTTTCCCTCCTGTAATTTCAGCAGAGTCAGTGTTAATTGGCCGCAACCATTTCCTGTCTGGACCTCATTCCTGAACAGGAAGGGTGGTGGCTGCTATGTGTGTTTCCAGCTGGGGAGGCCTACAGAATAAATCCAAACATTGAGAAATGTTTGGATATATTGGAATTTCTCTCCTGATGATCAGTGAGGACAGTGCTCAAAAAAGCAAAGGATTCCCAGTGTGTGTCACCACAAGCTTGGTCCTTCCAGAGCAAATTATATTCTCAGTTATCAGGTTTCTTCACATAATACTTATTTGCACCAATAAACCATTTTCCTGGTGGTCCTGATAGTCTCTTACACTTGCCTTTGCCTGATCACTTTGTAGGGTACAATGCAGACACCTAAGTATTTTACAGTTATGTTTTCCCTGCTCACAGATTCAAAAATGGGATGAGTTTTTTGAAGTAACACAGGAGGTAAATCGTGCTGCCCTCACTTAGATTAATATTGCTCCCAACAAAAATATTCTACACATCACTGTTTGTGCTAGGATATATCATCTGTGTTTATGTGCCATCTGGGCATAGGTAAACAATTGGCCAAAGGGTCCTTTTGCACAGGTGTTGAAACACAGTGAAATAATTCAGTAAATGGGGATTTCGTATCAAGAAGTTGTGTGAGCCATGAGAGGACGGGAAAAGGCAATGGTAAAACCTGAACCTGGTGTATTTCTGAGCTGTGCATCCCAGTGTGTTTGTACTGGCACAGAGAACATCTGATTTACACGAGTGTCTCTGACTCTAGGCTGAAGACAAAGCAGATGTTTTGAACAAGGAACTTCTCCTGACCAAGCAGAAGCTCGTGGAGACTGAGGAAGAGAAAAGGAAGCAGGAAGAGGAAACTGCTCAGGTAAGGCATTCACCAGCTTTTACCATTTAGTTCGTAAATGCAAGAAAAATGATATGCAGATAAGTGTGGATGTGTTGCAATTGTGAAAATGATTTTGTCTTCAAAATGCAGTTTCAAGTAAAAGTTTGTAATGCCAGGGTATTTTTTTTCTGAAGTACATTTTTCAGTGTTTTTTTTTTAACTTAATCTCTGAATGTTTAGTTTTTCATAGCTTGTCCTCTTCCAAGTATTGTAATTATTGTTGTCACTGGTGGTGAGCTATCTCAGCTAAGGAGATGTGGTCAGACCTCTTAAACATCTAAATGAAGGAGCTGGAGGAGTTGTTGCCTTGTAAGAGCCCATTCTGGATTCAGCTGCTGGATCACTTAAATAATGTTCCTGCCTGAAGCCAGACCCAACAGCAGAAGAACAGGGGTGGGAGAATTCTGCTGATTAAACCTGGTTTCTACTCAGCTGCAAATTCTCAGTCTTTGTTCTGTAATCCTGTATATCTAACATGAAGGTTTCAAAAGTGATACCCTGATTTTTATTTTTGCTATTTGGCAACAGTGACTGCAACAATTAATGTTAATTCATTGTGTCTCTCTAAAATGGAGCTCTCTGTTTGCCATAAGTAAGGCAGTGAAGGCTTTTTTCCTACTGCAAGGGCTCTCCAAGTGGAGTGGTTCTGAAGGAGGGATGAGTTAGCTGTGTTTTCACTCAGTGCCACAGACCCAAACAGATTTTTTTTCCTCCTGTTATGGAGATGACAGTGTTGAGAGATTCTTCTTGTTCCATCTCCAAACAAACAAACAATCTGGCCAAACCTGCTGTGACAGTGTGCAGAAAAACAACAGCTAAATCAGTAAAGCCCACTTAATAGTAATGCTTTTCTTTGTGTTCTGTGGGCCATGATGTACCACCATTTAACACAGAGATTGGGAATTAAGTTACAGGAGAATTCTCTAACCAGAGATAAAGGGTCACAGTACAGACTTCTTGGTTATCACAGATAGAATCAGTATTTGTAAACTGAGTAAATCAGACACTTGTCTGAGAACTGGAATTTCATAAGCAGCAGCTGTAGAGCTGTTGTAAACACGGCGAGGCACAAAGAAAACAATCTGATGACACATTTTGAGAAGTTCTGTCAGTGTACTGTGTAACTTCTCTCCTTCAATTCCTAGCTGAAGGAAGTCTTCAGGAAGCAGCTGGAGAAGGCAGAATCTGAGATCAAGAAAACCACAGCCATTATTGCAGAGTATAAACAGGTACCATTCCAGAGACCCTCTCTCATATTTCTTCTTTCAACCTGCTACAAGAGCTGAATTTTCAGCATTGCAGATCTCATCCTTCAAACAAGCTCTACCTCTCAGGCTTTCAGAGAGCAATGTTGTAATTTGTCATAAATCTTTTTGTGGCTTTCCTAATAGTCACCTAATTAGGCAGTCAGGAATACCCTGTCTTTCAGCTAATTTTAGTACTGTAGGGTGAATGCTTCTGTACTTTGTGACATAATGCAGTACAAACATCATAAACCAACTCATCCATAAAATGTCTCTGTCTCTGTATTCTGGTTCTGGATTGAATACTGCTGGGTTTTTAATCAATCACAGCAGCAGTGGAGTTGTTAAAGGGGGAATGCATATACTGAGTGAGGCAGAATTTAAGAAATGTTGGTTTTAGCAAAAACCATTGTTAAAAAGGACACAGATTCTGCTTTAGCACAGTAAACTTGAGCTAAGCAATTGCTTTCTCTGCTCCAGATTTGTTCCCAGCTGAGTACCAGGCTGGAGAAGCAACAAGCAGCCAGTAAGGATGAACTGGAAGTTGTGAAGGTGAGAACAATGTCTCTGCACGGGGGGTTTCTAACACAGGTGTTGCTGAATGCCAGGGGTACAGAACTGAAATGTGAGCTGAACTTAAAGCACATCAATAGCCCCACATGCATTTTTCAGCAGATGTAAACAAGGAAAGGGTTTATTTCCTTTCACGGTTCTTTTTCTTGCATCAGGCAGTGTGGAACTCTCAAACTGGAAATATATTTAGTACTTTTCTTTTTGCTGTTAAAATATATATTTCTGGTAAAAAAAATTAGAGAAAACAGTATTTACTTGGATGTTTTGATTAACTGGGAAAAAAAAAGACAAAGCAAGTTGTTTATCAAGTGTGCACAGCAGAGGGATTGGAATTGGCCAGATTGGACAAGGTTTATACATTTGAGTTTCTGTAATTTAAGTAGAATTGGTTTAAGTAATTAAACCAAAGGGCACAGTTAGGGCCATCCTCAGAATATCCACAGGGGCTCCTCTCCCTTTTCTAAACCTCTTACCAGGAACACCTACATAAGAGTTAAACATCTCTTGATAGGTGGTAGTAATAATAATAATAATAATAATAATTCTGAGTAGGCAGAGTTGTTTACCCTCTGCTGTAGCTTCTACATATTTCTTTAGTACTCAATCTGAACTGGATTTGTTGTTTTTTATTGACTTTATAATGTTATTGATATAACATAAAATAATTCTAGGATTGATGTTCCTATATTCTGCTGAAATGGCTCAATATCCTGTTCTAGTCTGTGCAAGCCAGGCCAGCTGTTTCATCTACTCAGACATAATTTACTCTTCTGAGTTGTGCTGACATAAATATTACAAAGCTTTGGTAGCAAGAAGATCCTAATATAGGAGCAAAGTCTGTGTGCTTGGAGCATGCTAAGTAGATTTTAGGAATTTTTACACTGGTTAACATACCCTGGAAATTGTTCATGAACTACTCAAATTCTTTTCATGCCAATTATAAAAACTGCAGTACTAGATGGTTTGAGATTGAGGTAGTCTGACAAATAAAATGGCTCTTCCAGGAAGTACAGCAACTCCTGTAACATGGATTAAGAATGAGCTTTGTGGGTATTTCAGGGCAAAGTGATGGCCTGCAAACACTGCAGTGAGATTTTCAGCAAGGAGGGGGCACTGAAGGTGCCTGCTGTAAGCACGGACAACAAAGGCATCGAGACAGACGATGAGAAGGATGCACTGAAGAAGCAGCTGAGAGAGATGGAGCTGGAGCTTGCACAGACCAAACTGCAGCTCGTGGAAGCCAAGTGCAAAATTCAGGTACGTGGAATCCAAGTACAGCAGGGTGGTCACCTTAACCTCATGCTCAGCCCAAGATTATTTTGAATCATACGAAAAATTGTTCCAAGTGCAGCAGGGTGGTCACCTTAACCTCATGCTCAGTCCAAAATTGTTCTGAATCACACAAAAAATTGTTCCAAAAGGGAGCACATACCTGCATGCCTGTATATCTGAACTTTGAGGGAAAAAAACTGTCTTAAAAAGAAGAGGATGATTTTGTTTGTGTCTGAGTATCTTGTGCTGTTTCAGCAGTTTGAATGTCTTCTCTCCCTGGTGCCTGGGAGTTGCAAGGGAAGTGCCGGACTGCAGGGACTGAGTGTGAAGACGCTTCATTGTTAATTAATGAGGTTTTGATCAATTCTGACTATTCTGCTTTCTTAGGAGCTGGAGCACCAGAGAGGAGCCCTCATGAATGAAATCCAAGCTGCCAAAAACTCTTGGTTTAGCAAAACGCTGAACTCTATCAAAACGGCCACAGGCACACAGGCAGCGCCGCCGCCGCAGCCGCCGGTGCCTCCCAGAGAGGGCAGCACATAGTCCAGCCACGGCCGGCCCCAGAGCGCAAAGAACAACTGAAACCTGGGAAGATTCTTCCACTGGTCTCTCCTCCTGGGCAAAGGACAATGAGGCAGGAGTGCAGGCTTGAAGTGAAATTCTTCAGTGTTTTTCATTCATTTTCTGATGTGACCCTTTTTCAAAGGGGGAAAAAAAAAGTCCTGGTTTATGTTGAATTCCTACTTCCCATACTGCCTTGCTGAAAGCCACGTTCTGATACCTTCATACTTTTACACTTTATTTTATATGACTAGATGTTAAATAAATATTTCAAAACTAGGTCTTTAATACACATCTAATTTGAAATTATTACTGTCTTGCATAGAAGGTTTTTCTTCTTCTGGAGGAAGAGAGAGAATGGAAAATGTACAGTACTGCAGCATAATCTCTCCCTAGAAAGCACAGTGTAAGACATTGAGGATAACTTAGGCCCTGGGACCATCTCAGAAGTTTATCCCAGCAACTGCATCCTGCAGAGAAGCACTTTTTGTAAAGCTTAGGCCATAGCAAAGGTAGGCTTGTGCTCTCCTGGCACAATTGCTATGAGCTTCCCTTACAACTTCTTCATTTGGATTGGTTTTTCTTCAGAAATACAGCTAGTGCAGTTTTTGTAACACTGTTGTTTGACAGCTATTTACAGCCCAACTGGAGTTTAACATAAAGTTCCCTAGTTCCCTTTTTTAAATTCATGTTTATATTAAGAATTCCAAGGAATCATTCCTTCCACTGGGATAAAGGGAGAACTGTTTTGACACTTACTTGATGTTTTTGCTGAGAAGCAGAGTGGAGACCTTGCATGGTTTTGACCTTTTGTAAATCCTGTGCAATAAAGGGTAGGTTTTGTGAATAAAAGTAATGAAAACCCTGCCCTGGGTCTATATTTAGATTCCAAATTTGACACAGAAATGAGGTATCAAATAAAACACCCAAGAGGCTTGTGCTGCACTGATGAATAAAATACCGTAGAAACAAGATCTGTTTGCTAGAAGTGTTTGGTTAGGAAACACTTTGTTGGTATTACTTATTTTTATAAAAACAAGCATTTTCAAGTGGAATACAAGCACTAGACTTTCCTGTGGGGGTAGACTTCTCTGGTGATTCCAAAACCTGTCTGGTTGTTTTATATCTCTTAAGGTAAAAAAGTTCAAAAGCATTTGTTTTGACTAAACATAAAGTGTTCATAGAAATACTTATTTCATGGAAAATTAAACTATTGCTTGAACTGATGGAATATTTTTTTAATTATATGTGTCATGTCTGAAGATGGTCTTGCAGGTAAATGTCATTGCTGGACTAAATGTTGTGTATTAATTGTTTCATTTACAAGATTTTTCCAGGGACACTAGTTCTGTTTTGATTTTTTTTTTTAATTCTGAGGAATGCCATACATTGTTGGTTTTGTACAATAAAATTTAATAATACCCATCTTGTGCTTTGTTGTCAAGCATAATTGTGAATTATTTTCAACAGGGTAGTACAAATTTAATGTTACCAGTGCCAAAGGAAAAATTCCAAAAGGCAGTCAGCTGATAGAAGTAGAGATCAAAATATAATCACCATCCTGACACAATTCTCTCTTTTAAGAATAAGGGGTTAAAAACTTTAATATTTTAAAATGTACCTTCAAGAACAGCGATTATCTGGAATTATTAATACAGTGAGGAACAAAAGGGGGGAAAACAGAAGGTATTTCTTTTGCAAATGTTATCAAAGGTCTTTTTCCCTTGTCACTGTCTTGCTCATAATATTTGCATAAATGTTTCCATTCTCTCGACTGACTAAACCCAGTGTTAGTCATTGACTCACCAGTTCTGCTTCACATTCAGAATGTGAATCTGAATTCATAATAAATCTGAAGTGACATTTAAGGAGACCTGGTGAACATCTGATTGTTGCATTTGAGAGTACTGTGCCCATGAGGGAAACTGGTTATTTGACAAGTGTCTGAATTTCTCGTTTCATTTATCTTAAATCATACTTACAAGTGGATTTAAAACCATGATTGGAAAATTTCAGTAAGAATGAGTAAAGAAATGTGTTAGGCTGTGATTCCCTGAGCAAATGAGTTAAGAGCTCACTCCTGCTCACCCATTGTACAGTCCTGTCCCTTGTCCTTGTTGTAGTGTGTACTGGAGATAATTAAAAACAACAACAAAAGAAGATGTGGGTGGATTTATCCCCCTGCAGTTCATCTTTGGTCAAATGAATGAGTTAAATCTCCTCAAAGGGTCCAATGAGCCGATCGTGGGAGTGGGACTCTCCAAATTCATCAAAAAGGAACTGGTAAATAAGGTCACCATGTTTCACAGAATGAGCTTTGACACAAGATTCATTTTCTCAGTGTAGCTGCTTTCTGACTTTGGGAGTTGAGTTTTTGCTACCTGCTAGCTGTGATGATTTCAAACCCTTTTAAGGATGGAAGCTGGCTTACCTCACCCAAAGGAAGTTTCAGAAAGCAATGACCCTAAAGGCACTAAACAATTTCCACCTTCCAGCTGTAGATCCAAGGTAGCATTTGTAGCAATGGCATTTGGAAGAGTAATATTTAGGTGGAAGCTGCATCTTCTCAGCATTACTGAAAGAGTAAGCAAATAGCTCTATGGCATTACCTTGATGAATATTCAGAATGAAGGAAAGGAGCAGGACTCCATGATTAAACCAGGCAAGCTAAAATTCTATCTGCTGACTATAGATGCTATTGGGAAATTTAGTTTCCTGCGAGAAAAGAGATCTCTGTGTGACAGAACTACCTACACACATATCC
>NW_005054560.1:584631-589455 GCF_000277835.1 Geospiza fortis | reverse complement strand
AAAGGTCTCACTGAAACTGTTGTTTCCATGTGGCACTGGAACAGTTAACATAGCTCCTAAGTCTGGAGTGATCATTTTTTCCCTGAGTCTGTAATAAACTATGTGTTCAGATCAAACTTTTATTAAAATTAATTTGAATTTTATAAATATATATGTGGAATTAAAACCTATTTTTAAATTTTATTAAGAATGCACCATTCTGAAATAAAGTCTTTACTTTGATTAGGAACAAACCTCCAAAGAATATTTTTACTACAACTTTTATCTTGTTGGACTGTAATCTCTTTCTGAGATGCCCAATATGGGGGGGGGCAAAAAAAAAAAAGTCCTTCTTTTTACTTTAAAATGTTGGTTTTCCTTTGACTGTAACACTTTACAGGCTAAATGAAGCAAGGCTGATTTAATTATGTGGTACATTTGTGAACTAGTCTTGTATTATCTTTGTGAACCAAACTTAATATTCTAAAGTAATAAGACTTATTCCACTTAGTTTACATTTCTAAATGTACCTGGACAGGAATAAAAAGAAAAAAAAAATACCATGGGTAGAGAAGCCAAGAAACTGTGAAATCCCTGAGGTGCATCTGCATTAGGGTTTGGCAGAAACAGTCTCAGGAAAGGTAGTCAGCCATGAAATCAGTACTGCCAGTGGACAAACCCACCCTTGTCCCACCCATTAATGAGGATTTAATTGGCTACAGCTGAGTTACATTACTACAACTAAGTTAAAGTGCTTACACAGGTAAGCAGTGTATTATTTTTTCTTTTGTTAGACGTTTTAAATGACTTCTCTTAGTTGGCCCTTGAAATTTCTTTGAAGATAAATGATCATCTCTGCCACTGTGTTAAGAACAACTTGAAATAAAGCCAGCCATTTACAAGGGGAGATGGAGATAAAAAGTCAAGAACTGCAGGAGTTCAGCCCCTTCACAAAGCATGAAGTACCCCATTGACTTCAGGGTCCTGATGCCACTCATTGACTGAATGTTGTAGTTTAGGAGTAAATAAAAATCTGCATTTACTGGCACTAAAGTATCAGCATTTGGAAATCACATGCCATGCTTTCTCCACAGGATCAAGGTGGGGCTGTTCCCTTCCTTCTATTAAGTAGCTGCAGTGAAATCCATGAAACTGCTTGTATGTGTGGGAGAACTATAATCAGGTGATTTTCATTTACTCAGAGGATTTTCATTTACTGTTAGACTCAGGGATAATTGGCAACTTCTGCCCCATCTCCTAAGCCTAAACACCCTTGGCTTTGATACCAGAAGCACTCTTACCTTACAGTGCTGGTGTTCTTCCAGCTGCTGGAGAGAAAACCATAGTAAGTGTCATGTCTGGCTGATTGTGAAGAGAGGGCAGAGATGTCCCCTCATGTCTGAGGGATTGCTGTGGCTGACAACCCCTCCCTGTCCCTGCTGGACCCTGCTGAGGGGGCTGCACCAGATGTGCAAACACAGAGGTTAAAACTAATTTATCTGTCTGTCTGTTGTGCTAATATCCTACTGGGAACCATCCCATTAGCTCCTTCCAGGTAATAACACTAAGGGGAGACATGATGAAACACTCATGTTTGGATCTCTCAGGTGTTAGGGGAGGTGGAGGTCACAGCAGCCTTTAGAACTGAGCTAATCCACAGGTGGCTTTTGGGAAATGCAAGGAATTTGCAACTAGATAAATAATGCTCAGCATTGATCAGGACCTGATCCTTCCCAGGTCAGCAGTCTACACAATTTATTTCAGGATTGTGACTTAACACATACAGGTCAATTCCCCAGGAATACAGGGCTCTCCATTTCTCCTGGGTCCCAATAGCTTTGCTACTGAATGTATTTCATGCTATTTTTACCTGAAAAACAAAAAATGGGTACAGAATTAGGATATTACTTTTTATTATTTTCTTATTCCGGTGTGACTTGCTTTTATTTAACCTGTAAAGGAATATATATGTATCTTTGGAGAACTGTAGCTTACATATAGAATAATATATAAGAAACAGAACGACAAGGGGATAAATACATCAAAAGGATTTGGTATCATAAATTTCATTTGATACCACCAGAATTCTGGGCTGTACTAATTTCCTTACAGTTTCTCTTATTTTTGTATTTTATATAATACATGGATGGTACTACCAATGCAAACCATAGCAGATGTTCCCAGATTTTTCTTCAGATCTCAATTCCTGCCTTTCAGAAATCCCTGGGTTTGCAATTCTGCTATACCACCCTCAAAAGGTGTGCCAGGAGCTCTCTTGAGCTTTGGGAACTCTTGCTTTCCCATGGAAGAAGATTCTCTGGCTTCTTTGAACTGGGAAAAGATGACATGTGAATGCAGAAAATTTCTAATCAAGCATAATCATCTCCCTCTGTGTCTGCCATTATGGTGGATTCGCTCCAGCACGCTGAAAACAGAGCAGCTCCACAGCTCTGACTCCATGACAATGAACTTTTCCAGATTTGGGGTTGCCTTTGCGATCTGGGTGTGCCCCAAGTTCACAAATCCTGAGGAGTTAGGGAAAAAAGAGCATCATAGAGAGGTCACACTTCCAACTGAGAACCATTCTCTACTTGGGTAACACATCCATGTATTATATAAAGTGCAAAATGAAAATATAAGTGTAATGCTTGTTATTAAAAGTGCAATTCAATGTACCTGGTCACAACAAATGTTTACTTTTTTAATTGTTACAGAATTGTTCAGATCAGTACCTTGTTATCATTGTGTGAACGATGCCTTGTAAAATAAATGGAAATGGAAAACAACTTGGGGATAAGATGCTTATTTTCCTAAGCCATTTACTTAAGCAGCAGCTTAAAAGTGTTTGCAGGAAGAAGCAGCTGCTGTGTCAGGTTTTCTGACGCAGTTCTCACCAGCAGCTCTGCTGCACCGGGGCACAGTGACTCGGCAGCTTGGCTGTCCAAAGGGGCGCATGCTAATTCCAGCCTGTTCCTAGGATAATGTCCCTGCTCACAGGGGGCTGTGCCTGAGAGCTGAGGGCTCACCCTGCTCCACGTGCCAGCAGAGAGGTGTCCAGCACAGACAATGCTTCTCCTAAAGGTTGGTGACACACAGCAGCGGGACAATGGTTGTTGTTAAGGATTTCGTGCTTCCCTGGAGTACACAAGCCTTGAGGCAGCGAGTCTGCAGAAGAGAAGAGACACAGGGGGCAGAAGGAAACAGCAAGAAACTGGCAAGTGACTACTGAGAGAGAGGCAGGGCTGAGCAAGAACAGCACAGAGCAGAATGTGCTGCAGTCAAAAGTACCCAAATGCTTTATAAAACCATTTTTCCATGGGAGCAACCGCTCCAGGATTTATTTTCCATTAACTGAGAAGAACTGTCGTTGTTCCCAGATAACAGCAAAAGCACACAGCACTTCAGGGGAAGATAAGGCAAAGAGGGACAAAAGCTGAAGATTAAATTTACCAGCCATAACATTTTGTATGGATTGACCTCCACATCAGTATCCAAAGTGCTTGTCAGGAGAGCAGGCAGCATCCAGATGCTGCTGCAGCCTTCTACAAAGGAGAGCTATGTGGAGCTTGTTTTTACATGACAACAGGGACAACTCTTCCACATGGAAGCTGCCACTCAAAGGGAAGTGCCATGTGTACAGAAATGCTTATCATTTAAGGAAACTAAATAAACACTTAAAAAAAAAAGGAAAAAGACAAATTACAGTCTCACTTCAAATGCATTTTTATGTTAACAAAAACATTTCCTCCTCTAGCCAGAACTTAAATTAGAAAGCAATACCAATTTAAATTGTAAAAATAAGAGCACTTGACCACGTATAAGACCACAACAATAATATAACACCACAACTGAGTGTGGAGAAATTCAAAGATTAGTAGCTAAATTAAAAAAAAATTCCTTCTCTCAGTTGCTGCTACACAGAAAAAATTACAAGGAAGTAGTTTGAATAAACAGCTGTAGGGACACAGTTTGGGGTAATTGGGAGTGGGTTACAGCTGTGAGCAGCAGGTGAGCAGCACTGACAGACAGCAACGAGCCATGGAGTGCCCAGGGGCACTGAGCAACCACCAAAGGGAACAGAGGGCACACAGGTGCAGTGTGTGAACATGAGGGCTATAAAAGGCTGGGCTAAAGAACCAGAAGGGAGATGCCTGCAGCCTTGTGAGGTGATAGGATGTCATTCTGCATGGGCAGATGCTTGAAGTCTTCTGATGTGGTAAGGTGTTACTCTGTATGGGCAAATGCTTAAAACCTTCTGAAATTGTATGGTGATACTCTGTGTATCCTGACTGTCTCAACTGTAACATAGACTGTGACAAGCAACTTCTCTTAACCAATTAAAAAAAATGCCCTAACAGTAAATTCCAGCTGACCGTATTGTATTTCCTGGATAACATCAACTATCCTGTCTCCAAATGCTATTCCTGAAGATGGTCAGGCTTATGCTTAGTCCTATGAAAATTTAGAATAACCACAGTTCATTTTGCAGATCTTTTCTCCCCTGCAGAACAGGGTTAAAATAAACCCCTCAGTACAACATCTGTTAAAACCACTTTGGGGAATGCCAACTTGAACATAAATCTTTGGCATCAGGGCTTCTATGAATTCATTTTCATCAAATTCTCTTCCCTCCTTACAGATTAATTCCTGGATGTTCACTTTAGAAGAGACAAAAACGGAGACCCGAAGCCCATGTATCAGCAAATGAGCTGACATCCCTCAGTTTGGTGAAACAGGTGTTATAACTGGCACCTTGTTCTGGAGAAATTTGACTTTTTCAGCACTGAAGGGCTGTGTTCTGCCTTGGGTCACACTGTTTATAAAGGACATCTGGGGGCAAACGCT
>NW_005054560.1:583797-584621 GCF_000277835.1 Geospiza fortis | reverse complement strand
CCTGCTGAGAGAAAGAATGCTATTGCCTTATTTTTTTCTTCAAGGGAAATTTTAATGCCCAGTGGGGCCATAGAAATTTTTTTTGTTGGTGCTTACTGAGCTGATTTAGTAACAGTGTCAACAGTCATGTTTTTCTTTTGATGAGGAAAATGCTTAAAAGAGAATTTTGGTACTATTACACCAGCATGTTTTTACATGCATACAGCCAAATCCTCTGTAAATAAAAGCTACATTTTCCTTGCAAATGGTTTGATAACCAAGTCTCTTACACACAAAGTCACTCCCAGAATACACATTGTGACATTACAGGTCAGGAACAATTTCCCAACAGTAATTTACTCTCTGGGTTTGTTGTAGAAAGTTTACTATGCATTTGTTCTGGGGGGGGTCACCCTCTACAGTGGTGTGTGTTGAGGGTACTGTGCCATCCACCCAATTTCTATGGGATTTGGTTGGTTTTTAATTGATGAAATCTTAGAACTTGAAAGCTTAAACCTTGCTGGAATTGATCTTGAAGGTCTTTTTCTCCCTTAATGAGCAGCAGATACAGAACAGGGCACTGAGTTTATAAGCCCATCTTCCTTTAAAGGCCGGGAACAGAGATTTCTCCCCCTTTGATCACTATTTACCGCCACCACATGAGCCTGATACTCTTTTCCCGAAGAACGAAAACACTTTATTTTGCAAATTTAATCTAGGACCTTCATAGCCACGAGCTCAGGGGCATCTGCTGTAAAACGAGGGGGAGATTTCTGATGGCCAAACTGAAACCGAGCCCGTGCCCGCCGCAGCCGCCCCCCCCACCGAGCAGCCCCGGCAGGGGG
>NW_005054560.1:582203-583005 GCF_000277835.1 Geospiza fortis | reverse complement strand
TCCTGCTGATTTTTAATGTATGAAGAGTTAAGCACTGAAAGCTTAAACCTTGTCTGAATTGATGGTTTTGGAGGCGTTTTCCAGTCTTGGGCTCTGAGATGGCCGTGGTTGAGCAGGGGAGTTGCACCCTTCCAGCCCGATCCATTATGTGAATTAGGATTTTATGGTTGTACATATCTACAGGAGTGGACAGGGGGTGAGGAAGGGATGATTCCATGCCTAAATGGTTGTAGTGGCAAACTAAACTACTGATCTGATAAAGCTGAAATTCCAGCATCTGGAATACGCGAAATTGTCATAAAAAGCTGCGAGCCCTGAGCACAAATAATGTATCTAATGTATACGTGTGATCCTTTGTTTTCGAACCAGTTGCAGAAAGATTTGGAAGAGGTTAAAGAGCTGCTCACGAATGCCACTAGGAAACGGGTGCGTGATGTCCTTGCGGCAGAGAAACAAAAGCTGGAGTTGGAAATCAAGAATCAGCCTCCACCGAAGCCAAAAGATGTGGTAGAGGAAGAAAAGTCATCGCTGGGAGGGTACACAGTGAAAATAAACAATTACGGTAAGATTATTTTTCTGCAGCTCCAGGGTGGCATTGCTGGGAGTTAGAGTTGCCACTTAGCATCACAGTGAAGCCTTAATCGTTTATTCCACATCTCCAGTGTTTATTCCACACTGGAGACCCCACTTTAAAAGCTACCACATGTTTACTTGCCATCCAAACCCCAGTGTATATTGACCATGTTTGTGTGATGGTATTTGGCAGGATGCATTAAGTATTCTTGCTGTACCAGCTGGTATT
>NW_005054560.1:572089-582173 GCF_000277835.1 Geospiza fortis | reverse complement strand
ATCTTTGGCTTCTCTGCTCCCCATGTAGGTGAGAGGAGAGGGAATTGCTCAAGATGCAGGGAGTAGGGGAAGAATTGGGTCAAGGAAACTGCAGCGGGAGCAAACAGCTGGCTCTGACTCCCCCTGCACAGCCCGGGTTGCTCTCTTTTGACCTGAGCTGATAAATGGGTTTTCTTGGAATTTTCAGGGAACAGGGCTACATGGGGGACCTCCCTTTGCTCTCAAGTTATTCCTGAATAATTAGTGTTTTCCTTTTATCACTCTGAAAATTGCTTCAGTAAGGAAAAGACCCTAGTTGTTCCAGGGGGCTTTGTGGGGGAAGTTGGAGTGCATGAAGCTTATGGAGGAAAGGTAGAACTTAATATCTTTTTTTCACTTCCAGGTTGGGATCAGTCAGATAAGTTTGTTAAGATTTACATCTCTTTAAATGGCGTCCAGAAGCTTCCCGCTGAGAATGTGCAGGTGAATTTCACAGAGAGGTGAGTTCATCTTGTAGCACAACAGGAACACTGAAATGCAGGAGTGTTGGATTAGCCTTTTTTTTTCTCGACTCTCTTTTTTCTTTTTTTAAACTTCAGCTGTATTAGCTTTTAGTAGCACTTAAGGGTATCAGGGTGTTTTCATTTTACAAGTGCACCTCACCATGCTTGACAGGGTGCACAGTGTTAGCCCTGGGTATTTGTGGTGACAGAACTGAGGTGTACATTGAGGAAATTTGGTTTTCCAAGTTTGTAGGTAGAAAGGATCCTAAAGATCTCAATTTGACGTGAGTCTGGATTGGTTCTTTTAATTTCTCTGTTAAAATTGAACTGAACATTTTGAGAGGCCTGGGAGTAAAGTAATTCAAGCCTGTTGGCCTGCTTTCCCAAGAAGTACTCCTCTGTTTTCCTAAGAAATACACCTGCTGAAGGGTTTTCAGACAGTGTAGTGATTGGAATATTTGTGCCTTTCCTCCCTCCACTTCCTGGGTCCAGGTCATTTGATCTGCTAGTGAAGAATTTGAATGGGAAGAACTACACCATGACCTTCAACAACCTCCTGAAGCCCATCTCAGTGGAAGGCAGCTCTAGAAAGGTCAGTGCACCTTGTCTGTTAGAGGGCCCTCACAGAGTATCATGTTCATTGCCTGGCTAATTCAATGTTCAGTGCCTCCCTTCTGCTGCTAAGTCTCTGCACTGTGAACATGAGTCTTTCTAATCTGTGATTGTCATAACTGCAGAATTAGTCTCTGGAATCCTATTTCAAGAGATCATGTCTGGATATTTAATAGCTCACCAACAGGATTTCAGAAATAAGTAAGCAGAAAATACCACCAAGTGTTCATTTGCATCTTTGTGCTTTTAAATACCTCTGAGAAATTCTTTGCGATTTTAGGAGATTTGTCAGCAGACTGAAATCTTGGGAAGCTTAAATAGGCTTAATTCCCAAAGCCAAGTCTGGAACCTGCTCTGCCTCAGTAAGGGTGTGTTGCTCCAGAACTGAACACTGATGTGGTGGTTTAACCCTAGCAGGATGTTAATTTTCTAAGGGAAAAATTAACTCTATCCCTGCCAAAACCAGGACAACTGGTAACATTGTACTGCTGCTGGCTGGTGATATCCACACTCTGCTGCTTGTGGCACCTTTCCAGGCTGAGATGTGTCACATACCTCCTGTGAGTTCTCTGTTGTGCTTGGTGACATCAGATGTGAAGAGCTACTGGTTCATTTGGAAATTGGCCTAAAATTAATACAGAGTGAAACTAAACCAGCTGAAATAAACGAGGGTGATGCTCTGGTGATTTTTAATACAGTATGAAACCAAACAGTGGTCATGTACTTGTTAAGCCAAGCTAAAGCTGCAGTAGACCCTTGTCTGCTGTGGCAGGCAGGAGTTCTTTGTGAAATTTAGGTCAGGGTTGCAAGTCAACAGGCTTTGTAACTTTGCAAGCATGTTGCAAGATTAAGCAATACCCTAAAACTAGTTTCTTGTCCTTGGAGAAATAAATTGGAGGAGCCTCTACCTCAACTTGGCATGCTTGGAGAAGTCTAGAAAAACTAGTCACTCTTTACCAGGCAGTCCTGGGTGCTTGAGCATCCTTTAAATCACTGGACAGTGCTCCTGCAGCACGTTGTGTTCTGTATTGGTACTGTAAGTCTGTACTAGTATGATATTAACCACATATGTAAATTGTCCACAGTGGAGTTAATACTTTGTACCCTGAGGCTGAGTGCATGCTATAATTTTTGTATTCTACATAATGATGCATGGCTGAAATGTTTCAGCAATTTGAGAGTATGGAAGAGGCTTATGTTACAAGCTGACCTTACTCATTTTGACTGGCATCCCTTTATGAAGCATTCTGAATTCATGCCTTGCTGTTGTTCTGTACCATACAGATAAAGACAGACATGATCCTTGTCATGTGTAAGAAGAAGCGGGAGGAAAAATGGGATTGTCTCACTCAAGTGGAAAAAGAAAGCAAAGAGAAAGAGTAAGTGTCTTTTCAACCCTCCATCTTGTTTTCCATGTCCTGTTCTCTGTGTTGTTTTAGGACTGTTGGGAGAGATCTGTAATGACTGTGCAGCTATTCTGGGGATTGGTGGTCTGCGGGACAGGCCCTGAGATGTTGGAGGATCATTAGGTTGGGGTTTCTTTTGATATTTGTAGAACTGCAAGTAGAAGAAATACACTTTGAGTAGCTGCCACTCCTCCACTGTTTTATTGCTAATGATGAAGGCTGCATCATAGGACATGCAATAGGGAAGAGCTGCAGTGAGAATTCTAAAGGGAATCAACCAGTGAAAGATTCATTTGCATTTTGATGGCAGCATTGATTGCAAAAACTGCATTAGTGAGGTGACTGTTTTTAGATCAAGTGTGTATTATATAGAAATACATGGATAGATCCCCTGCAGCTCTACTGGTCAAAAATTATTATTGTCACCTGTGTGTGAAGTGCCTGCACAAAAATCCCAGCATCAGTATGCTTTTGGCAAAGCAGGTCTTTGTTTATTTCAATGGTTTTCCAGAGTCTCAAGCCAGGTTGTAACACTTCAAGTGCTTGGGAGCAGCAGGCAGCTTAGACATACACAGGGATGTGGGTGGTAAATGACAGCAGGAAACAGCTGGGGACAAGAGACTTTATAAAATATATATATTATATGATGATTTAATGTTATTTTACATGTATAGCCACCTTGAAGAATGAGAACACTTTTGAGAATTTTATCCCTGCCAACAACAATTCATTTTGTGTATGTTTTTAGGGTGATTTGCTAAAACTGATCAGGCATAACAACCTGAATTTAGGACAAAACAGCCTTCTCCACTCAAATGGCATCACAGGAGATTTAAGAGGAAGCGACTTGACAATTAATGCAGTTTTCTGGAGGGACAGGGTCACTTGTTAAACCTGTATCTTGTGCAGAGAATTCCCGAAGATTTACTGTTTGTCAAACGAGCAGCTCCAGAAATGCTGCTCGCAGGCAGGGTCTGTGCAGGCGATGGTTAGCCCTGAGCATGAGGAAACTGCTCCCTCTGCTGATCTGTTTTCATCTGCTGTGTTTTTGAGCTGGGCTGCACTAGGACTACCTAAGGGATTTTGGAAAATGGGATAGAGAGGGCATTATTTATAGTCGGGTCATGCAGGCCATGTCCTCCACGGTGCTGACTGCGGGTGGCACTGTTCATCACCGGAGAAAATTGCTTTGAAATGCAATGTGTTAAGAAGTCATTTAACCTCTGGAGATCATCTGAAAAATGGGAAACAGGAAAAAAGCCTTTTGGGTTGTGAATGCAGTCTGTCCAAAGAGCTTGATGTGGTCATTTCTCCATTTTCATTCACCTGTCACATAACACAAGGCAGGTATTGGCACTTTCTCTGTTACATTTCACTTCTGCTTCCTGCAGTTAATTTTGGGAGTGCTTCCAGAGTCACATTTACTGCAAAATGCTTCACATCAAAATACTGTCCCACCCCATGGGACATCTCTAGGTATACTACTCAGCTTGCACTTGGTTTAAGGGTGTTTCTTAGGATTCTTCCTATTTGGAAGCCAACTGAGACTGCTGTGATCTAAAGACTTGGCCGAAGCAAAAGTCCCAGGATATTTCAAACAAACATCAGAACTTCCTTTTGTTGGGTATTCCTGACCTTCTCATGTATCTGTCTTGCAGGAAGGCTGCCTATGACACTGCAGATCCTAGTGAAGGGCTAATGAACATTTTAAAGAAGATGTATGCGGAAGGGGACGATGAGATGAAGCGCACCATCAACAAGGCCTGGGTTGAAAGCAGAGAAAAGCAGTACAAAGGGGACATACCAATGGATATCTGAAAGCACTCTAAGGGCCGCCTTAAAACTGATCTTCCATGTGAGACACGCTGTGCTGCAAAGATCATCGTTTACATAACCTTCTTCCAAGCAAAGACAGTCATTTTCCATTTCAGGTTGGAGAAAATATTTAAATAAAATAGCTTATAAAGCATTTCCGTCAGTCAAGTGGTTCAGCATTTCCTGAGGAGTGAAGCATAGGGTACATATCCAAAGCTTCTCAGATGAGAGGGGAGTGCTGTGAGACTGAGAACAGAATGTAGAAGTAAAGGAATCTTAAACTAGGATGGGTCAAGGCCTCTGTTGCCAGTGGCAGCTGGACCCATGTGGTTGCTGGGGCTAGTGTCATGCTCACGTCACAGGGTGTAGCTTTCTGATTAAAAATGGGAAAGTGCTGAACTATAAAGCATGTCACAAAGGGAGAACTGCTGAAGAAAGCAGAAATCTAAGCATTTGACAGTTAAGCAGAAACAATATGGTGTTAATCTTGTGGTATTCAAATTTAATACTGATTACTCTCAGAAACTTTCTGTCTAATAATACTGTTACTGTGAATTTTGGAAATCAAAGTGCTTGGGCTAGCTGTGAGCCCATCTCTGAGATGGCATCAGTCAGGATGCAGTCTGCAGTCATCGACAGGAGACCAGGGACAGGGAGCTTGCCCCGGCTCCAGCAGTGTAAAGTAGGAAACAAGGGATAAGCTCCACTTTCTCCATCAACTTTGAAAGGGTTTTAAGGTAAGAGAGTAAGTATAGTAAGATGGCTTATACACCAAAATATAACTCAGCTGGGTGCGACAGATTGCTGTCAGTTTCCTGCTAGTGGTATTTGGCCTTTGCATTGCCATCTCTCAGCCCCTGCTGGGGAGGGGGACATAGCAGCCACTGCCCTCCCTTTACTGCAGTGCTTTGAAGAAGAGTACAGGGCAAACATGACCTTAGCAGCAAGCCTGTTGTTAATTGTGTCCTTCCTGCCTCCTTCTCATGTGTCTCCCAAGGACACATTTGTTGTTACTTGTGAATTAAGGAAGCCATTACTCTCCTGTTAGGGTCTGGACTAGGGCTTCCTTGCCACCTTGTTCTTGAAGCATGGGACTGAGCACTGCACTATGAACAGGAGAAATACCAGCACAGTGTAGTTTGTAACAGATCCTTTAGCCACATTGTCTG
Source organism: Geospiza fortis (assembly GCF_000277835.1). Taxonomy (NCBI): domain Eukaryota; kingdom Metazoa; phylum Chordata; class Aves; order Passeriformes; family Thraupidae; genus Geospiza; species Geospiza fortis. Next base: position 576,689 of record NW_005054560.1, on the reverse strand, counting down.
CTTGTTAATACACATTTATATTGAGTTAGCATAGTAAGAGTATTTAAACTTGAGGCCATGTTTTATTCCCACTCTGTCCTTGCCCTTGTTCACAGCAGAATACCACTTTGTCCTGTTGTGCAGTTTTACTGATGCTTTTACCCAAATTACCATGATGAACTTACCGTATGATGGCAACAAAAAAAATGCTTCAACAAGCCTTGTGCTGTATGTCTTTATTTCTAATACTGCCCATACCACAAACCTCAGCTTAGTTCTGCACCATCACATAGTGATTTTTTGCTCACAATCAAACTGCCTCACACACACCAGTTCAGTGCAGTTGTGCTGCTGCTGCTCAGCTGATACCAGCTGTAATCCAGGGAGTTTAATGAATCAGCACAGCTCCTCCTTCCCTTATTAGTTTGACATTGATGCTGGGCTCTGAGGCAGGACAGCCTTGCTTTAATTACCCACACAAATGAGCCTGGTTTGTTTCATCTGCCTGACTGCACATGCACGTGGAGATTATTACCACATGGCTCTTTGTACACCGGACATCTGAGCGTGGTCAGCAAAGTGGCGGAAAACAATTCTGCTGAGCCTCCAGCGCCGCTTAACGCCGCGAGGGCGGGACGTCAGCACACAGCGGTTCCGGATCCTCACGGGGCAGCTGTCCCGCGGCAGGGCAGCGATCTCCTTATCGGCCACTTCCTAAAACAAGTGCCAAAGTTTAGCTGTGTTCCCTGGGAGCTGGAGGGGCCTTACTCCCAGACCTCACAATCCAGATGTTTACTAGGTACTGTGACAACTTTCTCTACCACCTCATGAATAAGCTTTGCTATTTAAATGGGAGCTTTCACCTCACTCAGCCCACCCTTTCTGGGCATTCCAACAGTGAATGTAAACTGATCGACATGGAGACCCCCAGATTAATCCTATTACACAGATCAATCTCAATCCTCTAATTTCAACCTGTCAAATCAGCTCGTCTCTGTCGCAGGGTGGGCTAGCCCTCTAAGAGACCCAAGATTTAATCTTATTACAGACTAACCTCAAGCCAGGAATTAAAGTTAGTCAAAAAACTTTGCTTTCTCCTCATTGCAGGGTAGGTTAGTCCTTTCAGATGAGCTGAATTTAAATATATATTGTTTATTAACTGCCTGCTGAGGTAGCATGCTTTCATGTCAGTAAAAGGGATCTCATATAGGGTTCTTTGGAAGGTGTTACAGGATCTTTTGGGGCTTTTTTCTGTATTGGTTTTGCCTCATAAGGACATCCAACACCACTCAGACTTGCCCAAGAATGGTAGAGTCAATATATAAAAGCAAATTCATACACTTTCTCTCCTAAGATGTGTAAGTATCATGGCAAAATCAAATACAGGAATAATCCAGTACTTGCAAATGTTTTTGGTGCTTAGTAAGGCAGGCTGAGAGCAGGGCAGTCGATTTTTAAGAACAGTTTTAACACCCAGATCTGATGCATGTTTCATATGCCTGTAGATCAGGCAAGCAAAAATCTAGAGTTTATTATCCTGAATTGGAAGTAAAGAAAATAGATTTGACAATGTGTATGTTAGGGGCAGTGTATGGAGGGGGGGAATGTGACTTTACTGTATTTAGTGTTACATATGCTGCTTCCACAAGCACAGGTTTCAAAAAACCCCAAACCCAATAGACACAACCTTCAGTCAGGTGCATGTGCTGTTGTTGTAAACCCCCCCAAAAGACTGAAGTCACTATGGAACATGACACGATTCTGTGCTTGTGAGCTGGGGAGACACAACATCTGTGACCTGGGACAGCCATTTAGCTCTATAAAGTGACTGCCATGGCCCTGAGCACACCAGAGCAGCAAGAGCCACGTGTGGCTGGGTGCAGGCAGCTGGCAGTACCTGCAGCTCCTTGGGGAGGATGGAGTTCTTGCGGATGGCGTTGATCCGCAGCCTCTCATCTGCATACTCATAGGCCATCTTCCTTCTCTTGACGTCCCGCAGCATCCTCCAGTCCACATAGTAGCTCCGCACCTGCCTTGGGCAGGACGAGGGGAGAACCTGATTGAAAAAATAAAATTTGTGATACCTGCCTGTTGCCCTAGTCAAGGATGAACTGTTATTTCAATAAATCATGGGATATCCAGAGTTGGAAGGGATTGACAAATACTGAGTTCAATGTCTGGCCCCCACAATCCCACCATGTGCCTGAAGTGTTGCCCAAACATCCTTTGAGCTCTGGCAGCCTTGGCGCTGCCACCACGCCCTGGGGAGCCTGTTCCAGTGCCCAAACACCCACATGGGGAAAACCTTTCGCTAATATCCAGCCTAACCCTCCCCTGACACGGCTCCAGCCGCTCCCTCGGCTCCTGTGTCTCCGGTATCGGTTTAACTCCCGGATCACACGCTACACTTCCTACACCTCCATCGCTGTCAATCTCCCTCACGAGGGGCAGCGCCGATCTTTGCTCTCTCCGACGAGTAACAGATTAGCTTTCATACTTTCCAGATTCCCTACTGCATTAGTATATAACTCTGAATGTCATATAAAGTGTTAGCAAGTTCTCTTCACAGACAGACACAAAGAAGCCCAAGCTACACCGAACGCTATATAACACCGGACCCGCGATGCTCCCGCGCCCCGCGGGCAGGGCCGAGCCCGCAGGGGTCAAACACTACCCGCATCTCCCCTGCCCGGATAGGGTCCCGGAGAGACGCGGGGAAGCAGGGTGAGAGGAATGGAGGGGAGGGAGTGGGTCTGACCTGCCGAGCCGCCCTCAGCGCCCAGCACAGCGCGGCCGCCGCCATCTTGTCGCTGCGCCGCGCGTGCGCGCACTCAGAGCAGGGCAGGGCCCGCCCTCAGGCCGCCCCTCAGGCCGCTCCCATCTCCTCCCAAAGCTGCGTTCCCAATGTGCATTCCCTGGGTTTTTAACCCTCTGCGGCTGGAATTGCGATAAGAGTCCCAGCTGCACTTGTGGGGTGCGCTGTGTATATTTCAGAGCTGCTGTGAGGGCTCGTTGGCACCTCCCGTCATTAAAGGCAGCTGGATCTGCCACAGGAACATCGGAGTCCGGCCTTGTATGCAGCAGAGTTATCCCGGGCTGAAGGGGAGCGGCTGTGAAAATGACAGGGAAATTATCCCAGCAGGAAAATTGACTCAAAGGCATCGCCCCGCCCTTGTGGGTCCCTGTCTGTGAGCCCATCGTCCATAATCGTCCTGACTGCTTGTGCTGCTGCGGGACACGCAGCTCTGGGCTAGCTCTGTTCCTTAGGGGTGTCTTTTTCTTGTTTATCACCTAGGACTGTCCCTAAATTCCTTGGTTTATACCTGTGGCTTGCAGGAGATTTGTCTACTGGTGGGTTTTGAATCGTAGAATATTCTGAATTGAAAGGGACCCATAAAGATCATCGAGTTCAGCTCCTGGCCCTGCACAGGACAACTCCAAGAATTCCACTGTGTGCCTGGGAGTGTTGTCCAAACTTTTGCTAATATCCAAACCTGAATAATCATAACCCCAAACAGAGAAAAACTAATGGGAAATTCTGCTTCCATTGTTCTTGTTCAGTGAGAGAAACTGTCCTGTTCCACTGACTGGGACTTCTCTTAGGCTGTATTTAAAATATGTCTGTTTCTTCATTTCAGGGAGAACATGCATCACGGTTTTGATGTTGAATTCATAATTTTATGTTTGTATCAGCTCATGAACTACATTGAAAAAGTCATTCGAGAAGCTGGTTCTCTTAGTTTGTCAAGCTGCTTGCTCTGTGTGTGCTAGTGGTTCTACTCAGATGTTTGGTATATTACACTGGTATGTAATAATCTGGAAGTACCTAGGTTGGCTGGCTAATCAAATTTTATTATCCATGCTGCAGTCAGCAGGTTTCCTAGATGCTTACTGTGGTGGCTTTCTGCTGTTTGCAAGGGGAGAATTTCAAGCTTTGTTCTCTGTAATTGTCTGTAACTTGCTATTTTTCCAGATTGTGAAATTAATTGGTGTACATATATCAGCAGAGCAGATAAAATAGATGTGATCAAAGGGGATTTGAATGTTACAGCACGCATTCTTTTCTACAATATTTTGTATATATCTGTATCTTTTGTATATTCCCTTTTTGTGTTTATTAGATGGTCCAGGTGTGGAAGGAATGGGTGAGGATGCCAAGGAGAGCTATTTCTTCAGCCAGGGCTGACTCCCTCATTGCTCAACAGCATCACCTGTGTGATTAGCACTTCCCCAGCTGAGACTGGCAAGGATTAATGATGGATGTTGATATTCCTCAGGCTGCTACAATCTTCTGCTCCCTCAGCACAGCTTCTGGTTGCACTAAATCGAAGGAACTGTTCAGAATCTGAGGGTTTGTCAGCTAAAAACTGGGCTCAGTAATGCACCTGGTTAAATAACTGTGTGGATGGTTCTTGAGGGATTTTTGCAAGTATTGTGCTGAATAAATGTAATGTGTAACTGCTGCTGAGTTTAATGTTTTTTAAATTTTCTGATGTACTCCACCTGAGTTCCTCATCATTAATGTTACAAATGTGCTTGTTGATACAGTAGTCTCAGTAACCATCCTGTGATTCTTGCAGACATGTACAGAGCTGGAGAAGCGTTCTGGCTTTTGACTTGT
>NW_005054560.1:547341-572029 GCF_000277835.1 Geospiza fortis | reverse complement strand
TCCTTCCCAAAGCCAGCCTGCTCCTTAGGTGATTTGTAAGAGGGAAACGCCCCGAGGCCTCTATTGGTTCCTTTCAGCTGGTCCATGGGCTCAAACTCCCTGCAGGGACTGCTGCTGCCTTGCAGCTGGAGTGGGGAGAGGAGAGGATTTGGTCACTTTTTGGTTTGCTCAAATTACCTTTGCAAGTGGTGCCTGCATCAGAAGGGCTCTGAACCAGAAAGTTGAAAGTACTTGATAGGTAAGAGAAAATAAATTTTAATTTCTTTGAGATTCTTATTGTTTGTTTTGTCTCTGACTTCTTAGAGCAGATGCTCTCCAAAGATTTTTGAAGCCTTACTACAAACATCAATAATCCTGCATTATGGGCATGTATTATTATTACAAAAGGTACAGTAGTGTTCAATGAGTTTTTAAGCCCATTTTGAAGGGCTTAAGCTTTCCCAGGTTTTCTCCTCCAACCATGTAAAACTACATATCTGCTAATATGAATGGGAGTTTTGCCTTTGGATCTAATGGAGCTAGGGTTTTACCTAGAAGGGTTTCTTTTTAGAATGCTTGTTCCTAATACATGATATTAGGCAGATACCCTAAATCTTCAAGCAATGGGCTGGAAAAAGACTTGCAGAGTTAGATTGTTGCAAACTTTCACACAAATATTCCACGTTCTCTCCAGCTTTCATTGTCCTGTGCTTTCCTCTGCAATAATTGAAAAGATGAACAGGGTTTCTTTCATCCCTTCCCTTAGGAGAATATTCTGTGCCTGGCAGATCTGACTGTTAGGCATTCTTCCCTAACATGGTGTTATTGCCAGTTATATGTATGACATTATATTCTCCACAAAAAGTCTGTTAAACCCACTCTTTTTAACAGCAGGGAAAAAAATCTCTTTATTATACGATGAGGAAGCCAAAAAAAAGTTGTTCTCTTTCATTATGCTTGACAGAAATGCTTGTGTCCAGGGTTTTCTCCTCTGGAATGATCTCTAAGCCCAGGAAAATGTTGAGCTCAATTTGTGATTCCCATGAAGCCCTAATTAGTCACAAGATCATGTTACAGCCCAGAATGCTATTAATCACTAGGTGCTGAGCAAAGGGATTTTGTGCATGTGTCTGTGTGTTTGGGGACCTCATCTCCGGGGGTTTAGAAATAAACCACACAAAACAAAGCTTTGGGGGTTTCCTGCAATGGACTGTGATGAGAATCTGCCCAATTTAGACATAAATTTGTTCAGAGCTTTGAAGCAATCTCTTTTATTTGATTTGTTTCAGAAGTCTGCACAGGAGAAAAAGAAAGGTGGAGCTAGATTCTTTGTCCCTTGGGGAGAAGAGGGTAGGTTGGGGTGGGAAAGCATAGCTGGAAACAACTTCTCTCCTGAGATGCACAGGAGAAAAAGAAAGGTGGAGCTGGTTTCTGTGTCCCTTGGAGGGAGAGGGTGGGTTGGAATGGGAAAGCATAGCTGGAAACAACTTGTCTCCCTGAGCAGCAGAAGAAACCCTTGGGTGACAAACTGACCAAAACCCCTGTGCTCTGTCTCCCTGTGCTGTCTGTGGGAAGGAAGGAGGGGCTGGGGGAAGAAAAGGTGTTTTAAGGGCTTATTTTGCTTCTCATTATCCTCCTCTGATTTTGTTAGTAAAAAACTCACTCTATACCTCTAAGTTGAGCCTGTTTTGCCCTTGGATTGTTTTCTTCTAGTCCTTCTTTCAACCCGTAAACCCTTTTTAAAAACTTTTTCTCTCCTCTGCCCAGCTACAGCAGGAGAAGGCAAGTGAGCAACTTTCTTGGATGCCTGTGTCAAGCCACAAGACTTGCTCATGAAATACAGCTGATAGATTGTTTGATCAGCTTAGGATGAGCTCGGTTGTAATTAAAATCAGGTAAACTTGATGGTAAACAGATATTCTATATGGGCTGCTTTCAAGGTCTGCTTCAAGACACCAAGGAGCTGTCTGTCTTGTGGCAAAACAGTTGAGGTATTGGTGGTGTCCTGGATGCCTTATGTGCAGCAGATTTGCCCAGGTCTCCTCCAGGCACCAAATGTAAGTTTCCATCAGTACTCAGTCAGAAAAGCTCAGCTTTCTGCCTCTGCTGTGGAGAAGCTGCACTCCCCAGTTTTGGGGATCAGGTGACATTTTGAATTAACTCTGGCAGTTATAGAAAAAGAGGAGTTAGGCTTGTCTTCCTCTTCCTAGATGCACTGGTAAGGGAGAGCTTTATAAGAAAGTTTTCCTCATGCCAGTGTGGGTTTAGAAGATGCAAGGAGTCATCCAGGAAATTTATATTTATTACTGGTTGCATTATTTCTTTCTATCTAATGATATGCTGTCGAGCAGAAAGAAATGGATAAATCCAAGATGACTACAGGCTGGGAACTCTAGTTCTACATTGTCTTAATCAAAATAAGTTTGCAAAAATTTCATGCTTGGCCATATGACAAGTCATGATCCTCATTGCAATGTTTTTCTTTGTTTCTCTTTTAGTCCTTTCTCCCCAGAATACACAGGTGCTGAACTCCATGGAGCACTCCCTGGCTGTCAGCTTCGATCCAGTGACTGATGTGAATAATTACCTCCTGATTATCCAGCTGGGTATGAAATGCTGGTGAAACAAATCCATGTGCCCAAAGAGCAGCTCAGCTATGAGATTGTGAGATTCCACCCTGGCCCCATGCACAATGTCACACTTCCATCACATGTGAAGGGGATTGCCAGTGAGCCCAAGCATCTGGAAGCAAGTACAGGTAGGAGCAGGTAGAAGCTACAACCTCCACATTGTCATTTTAAGGCTATTCTTCTGCCCTGTGTAGATTCTTGATTTTTTGGAACACACTTGACTTGTGTTTTCAAGCTGTTCTTGACAGACATGGGGGCTACAAAGATCCGTAAAAAGGAAAATAATAACCCCAGTGCTTATATTCTTATGTAAACCCCTGGAACTTAAGAGATACAAATAAGCAAATACCAGCTACTTCAAGAGCTGCCACCAAGCTCTGATTCATCAGCTAAAATAGAAAAACCTGAGGGAGTCTGAGACAGGTCTGCAGGGAAGGCAGAAAGGGAGGAGCAGCAGATGGCTGGCAGGGGAGGCAGGGAAAGGGTAGGCACTGTACTTGGAGCTGGGCAGAAGGCTGATGCCAAAATGATTTTTGCTTTTATGTGTTCTTCATTTATTTGTAGCTCTGTAGACTGTTGCTGTATAGCTATATAGTTCCTGGCTATCTCCAGCATTTTTCCTACTCCAATAGACAGAAAGACAAAACACATTCCAAAGGCCTCACTCCTAATTTTCCTTCTTCTGGGAACCAAGGATGAGCTATGCTCCCAAGACACTTTCCTATAAACAGCTGGAAGAAGAGGGGCTCCAGAAGAGTTTGAACCGAGGGGGTGAATTGCATTATCACCTGTGTTTCTAATTGGTGATTCTTGTAATTATGCTAATTTGTTAAACTTATAAAACTGTTTCACCCTATGTGAGGTGGGCATATTTCCATACTTGCCCCTGAAGGCCTCCAATTAAAGACCAGCTTTTGTTACCTCCTATATTAACACTGTCTCAAAAGTGTGTTGTTTTATTTCTAGATCTTTAAGGCATCTAGGTAATCCTCAAGTTAGTACCTGTGGAAGGCGAGACAGGTAGCCTGCAAGCTCTGCCAGCAGAAAGAAGTGGAGAGTTTCACCTAAATGGTAGAACATTCATTCTTTCTCCTGGTTTTCCATGGATGCCTTTCTGCAAAGGCTGTTGGGGGAAACCTAAGTGAGTGTTTTTGCTGGCCAAAGCAGTAAAGCAAAAATAAAGGAAATGTGTACATGGAATGGTTTGAGTTTGAAGGGACCTTAAACATCCTCTAACACAAACCCCTGCCCTGGTTGCTTCAAGCCCCTTCCAACCTGGCCTTGAGCACTTACAGGGGTGAGGCAGCCACAGCTTCTCTGGGCAACCCATTCCAGCACTTCACTACACTCCCAGGGAAGAATTTCTTCCTAACATGCCATGACAGGTGTTTCAGGGGTTTAATTCAACTGGAGATAGGTAATCCTGCACTTTGAAATGCTGTCTCAGGAGTCAATACCTAACCAATGTGACAGCCAACTGAGTGACAGAAAATACCACCACTGTCTCATGGAATAACATGGAGGCTCCCTTAGATAAGTATGGGAATAAACCACGTGGACTCCATTTTCTTCTTGGTGGAAAAAGCCCATTTTTTATTCCATAACTCCTTTTTGTACAGTTTTACAGACCTCATGTGGGACTCCAGTTGGTCAGTAGCTTTCTTGCCAATTAATTTCTTGGTTAGTAACAAGTTGTTGTCCTGTATTGATTGGTCACTCAAACTCTTGGTGTCTATGTGCAGGGACAGTTGTTTGTGAGAGATAATATTCATTTTTCTATCTAACAGTGTAAAAACAGTTTATACAGGTGCTGGTTGTTTTTCACCCAGGAATAGATTATTATGCTAATGAGCTGCTCCCACCAGGATTGCTTTCACATGGGAACTTGCCAAGTGCTAGCTTGACAAGGCCAGTCACTGATTTCATGAGAGCAGGTTTGATTTTTAAGAGGCCTTTTAAAATAATTTTTCCACTTCACTGCAACAGACAGGTATGTGGGGAGATACACCCTGGTTGGTGGAGATCCCAAGGAAATAGAGGTGGGCAGTGAAAATGACATGATCAACTCACTGCATCTGAAGCCAGACATGGAATGTCACTGACATCTGGGCAGAGGAGCAAGAAGGCAAGCACTAGAGCTGTGACAGGCGAGCTGTAGCAGCACTGGAGGGAGCTGAGTGGAATTCAAACTCCTTCATCAATTTACTTGTTTTGGTAAAGCTTCTGCTTTGCACACATTTTTAGTGAGGTAAAAAATCCATGTAATTCTTACTAGTGTGGCTGAACAGGTCTCCAGCTCACCTTAAGACTGAGTCCTGTTGTGGACAGGCTCTATGGTAAGGGACCAGTTACTGTTAGTACAGAGAATCACAGCCAAAACTCAAACCTCATAACCACCTGCAATGTGTAATTCATGCCTTGCCCTTAAAATGCTATAAACCATATCCAGGCATTTCTTTGGGTCACTGTTGTAGCATTTCCCAACAGGACATGGGGGCTTATACCCATTTCAGACAGATAATCATGGCAGAGTGTTTGTTAAAAAGGAAAAACATGTTTATTTGGATAATAACATAAATTAAGAAACATGTGGGAAATCAAATCTCCCAAACAGTTTATTTGCTCACTGTCTTTTGGTAACAGGGAGTCTCCATTGGAAGGGTGTTTGCAGCTGAGTCTGCAGCTAGATTGGGAAGCTTCTTGAACCACTGTCTTAATGGAAATCCATAATCCAGCAATCCATCTGTGACTGTGAGTACAGAAGTTTCTACTGACAAATAGTCTTATATATGTACAATGTGCATTTCTTCACAAAAATGACCTGGAGGAATATTTGGGGTGCTCAACTCAGGATGTTAACCAACACATTTAAGCATATCAATTAGACTAGACATAACAGGAGATGCCTTGGGGGAATTTGTAGGACTGTCTGAAGCTCTCACATAGGGGGATCAGTCAAACAGGGATGGAGCTCAGTCAATCCCCTACTTTCAAGGTGGTTCATTGTCTCAAGCCAGCCCATGTTCTCACTGGTGCAGATGTCTGGGCAGCTCCTGCAGCACACAGGGAGTGCAGTAGTGAAGAGCAGAGCAGCACAATCTGTACTCAGCTGCAGTGCAATTAGACCTAAAGAACAAACTTGATTTTCATATCACACAAGAAAATTATTTGCTTGGTTTTTCTTGCCACAGGTGAGCATCTCATACCGCTAACGAGCTGAGCTGTGATTTATTCAAATTCCCAGCATGTACTGCTCTAGGGTGGTACAAACAAGCCTCAGCATCTTTCATTAAAATGAAAAGTAATATATTTTCATCTCACAGAAGAGCTGAGATTAGTACATGCAGGTGGTACATCACATTAGTACATCACAACTTCTACCATAGCTAATGTGTGGCAAATCACAGTGCAGCTAAGCTGGTGTGTGGTAAATTACACTGTGGGTGTTGTGCATTTGTGGCCTGGAATTTAGAGCCTCTAGCAGGATAAGAAATGCTATTCCAATAATTTGAGAGGCATCTGCAAGACCTTCACTGCTCAGGCTGCTAAGATGTATTTAGTAGTTCAGTGAATTAAAAAATCCTAATAAACCAAACAAAAATAGTTGTTCTCTGTAAAGGTCATGGGCTGTATGGCTGTCCTCAAAGGGCCACATTACTGCAGGCTGTTGTCTTGTGATATAAAATTAGGACTCCTGAAATCTAGTGATATATTTCCATCTGAGAATTGGACAGGGAAAAGATTGTAACAGTTGGAGGGATTTGAAAGTGACGGAGACCTGCATTTCACAGATTCTGAGCAGATGATTTGGGGTTTTTTTTGGTTAATTCCCAAAACAACTCAGGCAAGATGTTGTGATCTTCAGAAGGCAAAAGCCAGTAACACCTTATCCTGCCTCAGCTCTGTCTGTGCCTGGGCAGTGGATGTGCTTTTGTTGCTCCCAAAGAAAAAGCTCTCCTAGCTGTGAGGAGACCTCAGCTGAAATACCAGCTGAAATACCTCAGAATTGGGCACTCCCCCCACTTGCTAGTTCAGGCCCACCCTTGGCAAGAAATAAAGGATGAGAGGTGGAAGAAATCAGCAGGGCCCATGAGGGGAAGGAGTAAGAGTCACCCTGTTTGGACACCCATGTTCTTCCCTGAGCTGTTCACAGAAACCAGCAGCCCATCTCACCCAGTGCAGGGCAGAGGATGACTGACCCTGCCAGAGCTCAGCCACCTTGGCTCTGATGTGCAGATGTGGTTGCCAAAGTACCAAGAATGACAGGACATGGAAGCAGTTATCATACCTATTTTATCTTCCTTGCATTGTATCCAGCAGTACAAAATGATTTGGCTCCACAAATATCAAAAGGGTGACTTGCTTAAGTAGCTGTTATTTCCGATGCATGGTCAAAACACAGTTTACAGCTAAAGATAAAGCTTCTGTTAGATTTACCAGTTTGGGCTGGAGAGAAAAAACAAGCAAGGGGTTTTCTTTTTCCAGTTTTGGATACACAAAATGATTCTGTGGCTAAAGACCTAAAAGGAGTTTTGTGTATCCAGTTTTGGATACACAAAATGATTCTATGGCTTTATCCAGTTTTGGATACACAAAACTCCTTTTAGGTCTTTAGCCATAGAATCATTATCCACATTTCATTTGTTTTTCCAAATGTATCTGATAGCCTGATAAAACAGTGGTGGCCCCCTGCACCCATGGGAACTGCCAGTTGCCTTTAAGGGCAATGCTGTGAGACTGCAGCCTCTGAGGCTGCCCTTCCCATCCTTTGCTTCTTAGGGTGGATTTGGTACCTCTTAGCTCCCTCTCCTGTCCAGCTGCAGATACATATCTAGTGAACATGTCTGAGGAGGTTTCTGGGTGGTTTCACTTAAAGCAATTGTTTAGAGCTCTCCCAAATGAAGCAGAAGTTCATTAGATAATGGAATACCTTTAACTCACAAGCCTGGTGTAAGGAGCTCTTCACTTGTAATGCATTTACAGCATTTTAAACAGCATGGGCTGGGCACTACAGTGCTACTTTCCCTGCTCTTACATTTGGTATTTTGTTTTCTTCCTCTCTGCCTTTTTATCTGCTTTAAGCAGTAACACTGTGCATGAGGAGTGCAGCATTTCCTGGGAGGAGCCAGCCTGCTTGACTTCTCTCATTTATCTAAGACTGACAAAGCATGGCCTTGTGTTTTTCTGTGGCCTTTTTGTGACTGCATCTTTTCACTGATGCATTATATTTTTTGTTATGATTATCCTCATAGCATTCTTCAGGGCCAGGCTTTTGTGGCCTGGTTTATACAGAAAAGACAGACAACAACGTGCCCATAGTCCTCCAGGGAGATTTGTGGAAGAGCAGGGAATTGAGATAAATTATTCATTTATAGTTTGTTATGAACTCGGATGTACTTCAGGGCTGGAGCACTCTTACTTGGAGGCCAGCAGTGCCCACCAAGGACCTCCTCTGTTACAACTTGGAAAGCCACTAACACCTACTCATCAAATTGTTTCCTTAAGATGTTGCCAAAATATATAGAATACAGTAAGCACAGGATGAAGATTAGGGAGAAGCTGCTTCCAGTGTTGCTACTTTCAACACATTTAAAAATTGCATTTATCTTGAGGGAAGTACTGCAGCCCCCTTGCTGGCACCTCATAAGACATTTTTTGATGACTGTTGACTGGAAAACTCTTTGATGCTAGTGAAGGAGCTGGTATCCCATATCCAGCACAGACTGAACTGTAAAGCTCTGGCTTTCTTTGTATCCCTGCATTTACTAAAGAAAACTGAACCATGACAGCAACAAAGCCTGTGAAGTCATTCTTGATCTGCAGCAGGGGAACAAAGGTAGAGGCTCTCAGCAGCCCACATGAGAGCTGTGCTCCAGGACTGGGCCTAGAGCCTAAACCTGTCCCATGTGTGAGTGCTCCTCAGAGCTGAGCCTGACAGACGCTCCTGGGCAGACATGTGAGGAGCTCCTGGGCACTGCACAGCTGAGCCAATTGCTGGGCTCACACAACATCCCAAATCACATCTGTACAAGGTTTGCAGTGTTTGGCCTAGGACTCTGCTGCTTGCCAGCTGTGAAGGCCACTGGTGGACCTTCAGGCAACTTTCAGTTCAGCCCAAGACCTGCACTGCAGTTTGTGTCTTTCATTTCTGCAGAGGTGTAGCAGGACTTCCCCTCTGCCACAGAAGAGCTTATCTGTTCCATCAGCTGGTGCAACAGCTCAGGGCATCTTCCCCCCTTGCAGCAATCTGCTAATTGGTGAGATAACCCAAGATATCTGTCCTGCAGTGAGTTATCTCTGATACCAGGGAGCTGGAATTCCCAGCTGACCACAAACATCTTGCCTTGAGAGCAGATTGAAGGGAGATAAGACTTGAATTTCTGCTTGACAGACACTTCACTTTACAAACTATAAAAGCTACACAAAACTTTCACAAAGGAGAAGTCTTTTGCACATTCCTTGGAAATGTGTGAGGACCTCTCCTCAAGGTTTGGGATGCTGGCCCTGAGTTACTCTTCTGGAAACTGAGTTTGAGTTCCATCTCTTGCAGCTCTTGGGGACCAAATCCTTGTGCCAACTCCCTGGCAGTGGGGAAGGCCAACAGCTGTGAGGGCACAGCAGGGGCTGTGCTTTCTGTGCTTCTCTCCCAGTACCCTTGTACATAGCAGCTTCCCAAGGTGAAGCGCCTCCTCCTGCTTTGCTCATGGACAGTTTTTCCTGCTCTGTTCACACAGTGAGCTTCCTCTACCTGTATCCCAGACTGCAGAATAGAAATGCCTCCAGTGACATGTGCACCATTTGCCTGGCCAGAGATGGCAGCAGGCTGCTGCAGGTGCACTGTGACATGAGCACTGACAGAGGCAGGGGGACACTGAGTGGGGCTCTGCTCCTCTTCCTGCTTTTTGATCAATGTAATAATATGGAAATGATACAAATGTTAGTTGAGGCTCCTTTCTCTCTGCTGCACTCCTGTGTTTCAGCTCCTTCCTGAATGCAGTAGCATGTCTCAGGGAGGGCAGTGGCTGCTGGTGTATCCAGCAGGCTGGGGTTATGTATGTGTGCAGTTAATGCAGCTCAGCTGATGCCTGTTGGTGTTCTCATTGCTAGTGCTGTGAGCATGCACCTCAGCTCTGCCACACAGGACGTGCTGAGTGACCAAAAGGAATCTGAAGGCAGAGGCATGGATGCCTTGAGGTGGGGATTGTGGAGCAGTGAGGTCCGAGGTTCTCTGATAGCAATCTCCCTAAACAACCAGAGAAAAATATTAGCTTTTTCACCTTTCAGTGATAAGCGATTTTCTCCACTGAAATAAAGTGTTGTGTGTTACTGTCAAGCCCCTCTGATCTTGGTGAAGTTTAGAAACCCAAACGCCTTGTGGATCTTGTCTAAGCTTGTTTTATCTAAGTGCTCGGATTTGTGGGAAGTAAAGTAAACTGTAAAATTGGTAAAATTAAAGTATTTGTCCCAGTGCTTATGTGCAGCCAGAAAATGCAGTGTGTGAATCAGAGAATCCAGCATTAAATAGGGCAAAGTTTTGGAGCAAGAGTTTTTAAATGTTCTGGGAAAAATAATGTTGCAGTACAGCCAGACTTGTAGTGGTTAAGGTTGTTTGTTTCTTCTGATATTTCTGTCTCTTACCAGAAACTGAGATAAGACAGCACAAACTTGGCAAATTGTCACAAAGCCTCAAGCGGAGAAGGAGGAGGCAGGAAATAGCTGATTTTACCAAAATGGTCATGGGTGAGAGTCTAAGACTGCAAAGGTGAACAGGCTTCCTACCTTAAAGAGTAATTGTCTTTTATTTCTAGGTCTTGACAAGCTGCACAACCTCACAAGCAGCAGCTCCATCTGCTATGAGCTCCATGTGGATTTGTGGGCAGCCAGAGAATCTGTCTGAGTTCCTCCAGGTTGCCTCAAGCAAGGACAGATCCAGGCTGTCAGTGGGGAGTTACACAATACTGGTGAGGAGGGCCTGGTACTGGCGCTGTCTCTGCACAGGGAAGCAAATGCTGGCACCTGGGCATTTGTCTTGCCAGTAGAGTGGGAGCTCCTTAGGTCAGGATGGATCAGATGTGGTTCTCTTTGAGGAGAAAAGCTCAGGGAGACTGAGGGGACTGTGCCCATGGGCCTGTCTCATGCTGAAGATAGGAGAAGGAGTTGCTTGTTCATGGGGAAGAGAGGGCTCTGTGACCCAGGGAAATGCCTGAAAAGGCAAGCTGGGAAGTGTCTATGAAGAAACTGATGGGACAGCAACTTCTGGGGCTCCCCAGCTGAGAGGGAATAAAAGTGTTTTTTATTCAGATGGGAGTTTGCTCAACAGCAGTGCTGGCTTCTGCCACTGGTAAATCCCTGTTGTGTCCACAGTCTTCCATTTATCCTTTAATACCCTCTTGCCATGAGGTTTATATGTTTAGCTGGGAGGATCCACCCCTCTAATAGCAGCGCTTTAGAGATTTGTGTGCACACCTATCCTGTGCTGTGGCTTTTCCCCTGCCAGGCCTGCTGTGTCCCACCTGAAGGGTGGATAAGCCCTCAGGCTGAGCAGCTGTAGTAATTTAACTAGCTGTGTCTTTGATCCCTTCTTTTAGGGGATGCAAGGACCCACCACAATGGCTGGAAGTTCACAACATGGAAGGGGACAGTGATGTGGCTCTCAGCAGCTGTGCCCTGACACACCACAGTGCAGGGTGGTACAAGAACTCCACCTGGCCAAGCTCAGTGGGAAGCACGAGGAGAGCAATCACTGCGAGGTGAGCAGCAGAGCTGATGTGCTGATTATCCCTCCATAGCTTGCAGAAAACACACAGAGCTGTGTTCCCTTCCAGTCTTTCCTTGGAGCAGGAGGGATTGCCTTCCAACTCATTTCATTAGAAAGCAAAATGATCCATAACAAAACTTACAGCTCTTATTCTCTCCTCCCTGGACCCAGAGGGCCTGAGCTCATGGCTCCCTGCTTCTTGTGGGCAGAGATCCTTGAGCTGTCTTGGTGTCTGAGGGGAACACCTAAAGGAGCACTCAGTAGGAACCACACTGGGGTGCTTGCTCACTGCCTGATGTAGCCTTCCCCTTGGTTTTTAGTGCATGCCTTGGGGTACATCCCACTGTACAGGCTTAATTGGGGATTGAAGGTGGCTCAGTCCTGTTGTGCTCCAAGCTAGACAGAGGTTTGGTCTTTATGAAGAGTGGCTGAAAGACTGATTATAATTAAAGTCTCTGTTTATTGGAGGGTTAAATGGTATTTGAGGTGGGCAGTGGTAGACTCCTAGCACCTGGTCTGGGCACTTTAGTAAGAGAAATTTCTTGGTCTTTTCCTAGGGTGTGAAGTGGGAGTCATGGAAAGGACATGAATTCTCCATCTCTTTTATCTATCCTCAGTCTTCCAGTAATGAGCCAGTCCTGGGGAGGAGGAAGAAGTCTTTATCAGGGAAGAGGAAAAAGATCAGGGCTTAAATAGAAGTCTGTAGAACTTACCCAAAGGTAATGATTCAGTATTTCTTAACAAAGTTTGATTCAGAAGCTTTCTCCAATGCAAAGGAGACAAAACTGACCAATGTGCACCCAGGGACATCTGGATCTGCAGGCCAACCTGCTAGCAGCCTTTGGAGCTCCTGGTGGGTGATGTTCCAGAGACCAGGAGGGGGCTTGTGGGGGATCCTGCTTGTAGATACCCCACTTGGCTAAGCATGACAAAGACCTGCTTGATCCAATACATGCGACTTCTGTGGACTTTATGTAAAACAAGCCTTAACACATGTTGTTCTTTCTGAAGCCTGGGCTGCAGACTCCTCTTAATTCTGTCCTTCTCTGGAGCCATCCACTTCAGACTTCCAAAAACAAATTTGAACCTACCAACAAATAATAGCCCCCTAATTTAGATCAGAGTGAACTTTTCTGAGACTGTCACCTCTCCCAGTTTTGGTCTGCAGTTCTCCTCATTATTTGGGCACATTTCCTATTCTTCCTGCAGAACTGGGTTTTGGGAAGTGCTGCCAGTCTGCTGGCAAGGCTCATTAACCCATGTGTGTTCTGTAGACTGGGTTCCTCAGCCCCCAGTATCACATCTCTGCAGGTTAAAATCTTGCTATTTTGCTTGTGTCATTTTTCCCAGTCCAGAGAAAATATGAAGGAGATGTGCAGTAGATTGATGTTCACTCTCCAGGGTGAGGCCCAGAACAGGGTGAATGTGAGGTCCACTCTCCTCCAGGCTCTGCTCACCATCCCAGACCTACCTCTCTGTACTGCTTGCTTACAGACAATTAACCAAATTCCCTGTGTGACTGTTCCATCTGCTGCCTTCTGCTTTTTTATCAGCAGTGTGGCAGGTACTGATGCTGAAATGATAACACTTATCATCCACCTCTAAAATGAGCATCCCTTGGAGTTAAACTAATCCTGTGTGCCCCAGTGCATGGTTTCACATTTGACTGACTATTTTTTATTTTTTTTATTTTACTCACAGCCATAAAAGGTGAGGGGGTTTTGTTTGTTTGTTTGTTTGTTTTTGTGGTTTTTTTTTTTTCCTGAGAAGATATTAAAATTCTGGACAGACAGCTCCAGCCAGGGAAGAAGTATGAGCTAACCAAATGCTGCTTGCTCAAAGGCTTCCTTGTCTGGGCACACTGGGACATGGTTGCCCCATGTCTTAATGGCCTTTTCTATTGCAGTGCTAAGCTGAGTAATACTTTTTAAAGAATCCTTCCCAGACTTTGGAGAAAGTAAAAAAATTGCAAATAAAGGAGGTCTTAAATATTTCTGTCTTGCTTTGGGTGGTAGAATTGTTTTTCTTCCTATTTAAGAATTTCGTATGAAATGGAAGGATTACCCAGGTCTGGAATGGGACTGTGCAGATTAGGTCTTTGGGGTCTGCTCCAAAACCAAAAACCAAAAAAAACCACCAATATATATATATATATGGGGATTGTGCTCTCTTTGTGACTTGCTTTGTGAAGTGCTTAAATGAGCTGTGCCTGCTAGGACCTGGCTGAGGAGAGCCAGCTAGAGAGTTGTGTCTCAAAGGTGAGGACTGAATTCTTCACAGTACTTTCAGGGCTGTGCCTCTTGGGTGGGCAGGTGAGCAGAGACTCATCTGAGTGTGTTAGGCTATCCAAGCCCAGGTTTGGGGGAAGGAGGAGACTGATGCTGAGAGGAGTAGAAAGGAAAATTGCACTTGAAGTGTTTTGCAGGCTCTGTGCTAAGAGCATGAGAGAAGGACACAGGAAAGCATTGAGGGCTCTTTACTGTGAAGTGTTTTCTCCCTGTTGCCCACTTGTCTGCAGGCAAGGACAGATTTCAGTTTGTTATTCATTTAAAGGGCTCAGTGAAGTCATCAGGGTGGTGGCTGAGAGGGAGAGGAGGACTAATCTCACAGACAGCCACTCTAAAAGTAAGTGCATGCTCTAAAAAACAGCAGACATGATTGATTGTTACCTGTGACTTTTTCCTGTGCAGCAGCAAAACATAATCCCATCCTAAAGCTGAATCCCCTGTGGGAGCAGGGAGTATTCTGTTTGTGATATAAGCTTTGTTTTTGAGCTAAAGGCACATAAGGCACCTTATTTGCTGTTTCTGAGGAGGGTCTGTCTGGCACTCCTAATGCTCCTCTCTCACCAGGAAGGGCAAAGTGAGAGCTGCTGGAAAAGCGCTGCAGAAAGTCACTATTCCCGAACG
Organism: Geospiza fortis; assembly: GCF_000277835.1. Taxonomy (NCBI): domain Eukaryota; kingdom Metazoa; phylum Chordata; class Aves; order Passeriformes; family Thraupidae; genus Geospiza; species Geospiza fortis. The sequence goes on along the minus strand of NW_005054560.1, from coordinate 557,753 downwards.
GCCACAGGATGGCATCGTCTCTTCAGGCAGGAGAGGCTTCCCGGTATCCAGCTGGCCTCTGCTGGAGGGAAAGGACCTTTTTGGGGTTAACCAGAGCCTGTGCTACAGCCCGGGAGGCTGGGACTGCTCAGATAATGCAGTTTGTTTGCCTTGAGGGACTGGCTGTTCTGGTTTTGAGGCTCAGGATGGTTGGGCTAGTGCCATAAAAAGTGTCATATCCCTTTACTTCCCTTGTTTTTCTGTAATATGTGGCCCTGTAACAGTGATGTTGGAAGGCCAACACATTCTTAAAACCTCTGCCTCTCTCTGAGATCACCTAAAAGTTTATATACTGGCAGAATTTGAATCCCAGAAGGATCCTCACTGCTTTGGCATTGCTGTGTTGATGAGGATTGTCCTATAGCTGGGTTCTACCAGCCAGCACCCACCTGTTGTGATATAGCTGCTGTTTCTGAGACCCCAGAGATGTTGCTGTATTCACCCAGGAAGAGGAGGGAGAGGATGCCTCTTCCCACAGATACTGTGTTTCTGTGGTGGTGTGATTTGAGAGAAGCCTGAAGTGTCTTCCTGCACTGGACACACTTTCTTGGAAAGCCGTGCAGTTACTTTTGGTCACTGCTCTGTGCTTTGTTGGCTGAATAAATAGTGGAATGGTCAGCGAGGATCCAATTCTTCCACCACAGAGGGATTTAATGGGCATTTTTGCTTCCCTTTAATCTTTAGACTGCTCCAGGATGCTAAACTTCACCTCAGCCACTGCATATCTCTAACCTAGGACCCTGGAACTATCCTTTCTCCTTGCAGCCCAGGCTACCCAACAACACCTTGCCCCAAATCCAGTGTCTAACATCTGGAGAGAAGCAAGAAGCTCCTTTTTACTCTAGGAAGTGAGCCTCTGCCATTTCTAGCTGCTCATCTGTGCTCCTGCACTCCTTTTTCCCCAGCCTCTTCCAGAGCCTCAGCTTTGTGGGCAAGGGGCAGCTTGGTGCCTCACCCGGATGAGCAGCAGGTTTTTATTTTTTATTTTATTTTTATCATGGAGGCAGAGCTCTGTGGTGTAGGATTTGGAAAGGCTCTGCCCAGCAGGCTGCAGACACCATGAAATACTTGTCTGATCAAAACCAACTGGAGTTAACTAGTTCTGTGCTGCTGATCCTCTGTAAGAAAAAACAAACCTGCAGCCCACCTCCCACAGCACAGACCTTTTGTTCTTCCCACTACTTCTTGCCCTTGGGTAGAGCAGCTTGGCTGTGCTCATTAACAAAGCAAGGCCATTAACTTAATCAAGTTAAGCTGTTTCTTTAAAAAAAAAATCTCTAAGCTGCACAGCTGGCTGCAGGCAGAGAGTGCACAGCCTCTGCTCTGAGCTCTCCCTGTGTCTTATCTAGGGCCAGGACACAGGTTCAAGAAAGATTTCCCCAGAAAAATAAACACATGACCCAGAGATCGAAATACAGTGTTTGTTTGCAGTTTAAGAGTCATTTATTTTTGGTTTTAAAAAAAATTGCACAAGATTTGTTTTGTTGTTGTTCCCTGTTGCATGGACTTGTTCAGGAAAATGGAAGGTTGATACTGAAATGCAGCTATGGGAAGCAGGGCTGGTGTGTCTGGAGAGCAGGGGCCGTGCAGTGAGTGGAGTTTCTGTACTGTGCATCTCTGCCCCCTTGGTAATGTGGGTGCTGCAGGGTTCCAGCTGGTGGATAACAGTTCCAGTGCACCTCAGGCTTTGCTGCTCTTTTGCTTTTTCCTCCAGAAGGAGCCAATTCAGTGTGTGGCTTGGCCCAAACAGCAGACACCAAGGAAGCCAGCTCTGTGCTTTAGGGAGTGTGGAGGCTCAGACCATCCACTGGTTGGATGGATCAGGGCAGGGTTGTATCCTGGTCCCTCCCTGCCCAGCCCAGGGGTGGTTTGAATGATGATTTTGGGGAGCCCTTGAAATTCAGACCTAGCTCTGAACTGCCCAAAGCCTGGATCTGTAGATGTGTGTGATCTAAAGCTCACGTTTTCCTGGCAGTTCTCTAGTTCTTGCAGGAATTGGTTGCCCTCACCTGAAGAGTTACTTGCTCTGCTCTCTGGAGAAAAGCCTTCCTGCAGGAAGCCCTGCAAAGCCTCCACACCAGGTAGGCTGTACTCTGACAGTGCTCACTGTCTCCATGCCCCTGCTTGTTTGGCTGAGCCTCTGGCCTCCCACCGCATTTCCCTTTAATTTTATTTTTTTTTTGATTCCTCCAGGCAGCACCACCCTGCCTCCAGGGCTGCTCCTGCCTCTGGATCACAGCACCTGCATGGGCTCCTCTGGCCACCTGGTGAGTGTGGAGGCAGGAGGGCTGAGAAAAGCACTTGGATGGGGAAAGGAGGGAAGGAAGAAGGAATAATACAAATGCAGTGCTAGTTCTCCAGGATCTTGGCTAGACTGGGAGCTTGGGACAGAGATCAGAGCTATTTCTCCATTTCCTAGCATGACATGTGGCAAATCCTAATTTTTATACCATTATATGTTGCTTCCTGTTTTGGAGCAGAAGGGAGTCACTAATTTCAATGGTGACAAAGCAAACTGGAAAATAAGGCACATATGGGGTCCATTTAAAGGGCTGTGTGAGGAGGAGCCCAGCCTCATGGCTGTTCCCAGCACAAACCCCTGTGACATGCAGCCAAACCCTGTGACATGATGTGACCATCACAGCCCTGCCTGCATTGGACAGAACAGGCTGTGCTGGGACAGGGTGGCACAAACAGCTGCTTCCAGCTGGTGGCTTTGTCCTCCAAGTGAGGGGAAGGGTGGCATCACCCTTGCCTGGGCTGGAAGCAGCTGTGCCCAGCAGCTCTGTCCAGGCTTCCCCCCCAGATGCCTGGCTCTGGCTGGCAGCTCTGGGCTGCTCCAGCAGCTTAAGAACTGCAAGAAAATGGAAGGAAGACATCCAGTGTACAGACAGGGCAAAACCCAGATGTGATGAGGCTTCTGATCACACATATGCATCCCTCAATGGAAAAAGAGATGTTGGAGACAGAGCCTGATGGGGTAGATTGGGGAGCACAGGAGACTCCCAGCTCAAGGGACATAGGATGGGAACTCAAGCCCGGGTGGGGCAGGTGGGAAGCAGAGCAGGGATGAGAGCTGTGTGTGGTCCTGTTAGCTGCTGTGCCCAGCTGAACCATCTTTCCAGAACATGAGCATGGAGAGAAGTGCAGAGTCTGGCTGTATAATGTATCCCTGTGTAAGGGATGACTGTGCACATGGAATTCACTTTGCTTCTACAGCACATTCAAAATCCCAGAGCTAGTCAGCCTGACAGCCATCCAGAAATGTCCAGTGCAGCACACAGAGCTGGCATCAGCTGGGGCAGTACCTGCTCGTGGGTACCTGACACATGGCACAAGGGCTGCAGGAAGAGGCGATGGCTGAGTGTGCCAGGAAACCATGTCTGCTGCTTCAATACTGCTTCCATGTCCCTGGCCCTGCTCCAGAGGGGCCTTTGGTCCTGCTCTTCTTTAGTAGTCATTCAATAAATAACTCTAATGCCCGTAGCAAAGCTTTTACACAGCCTCAGGTTGTGTTTCTGCTCTTGCAGTAGCATGGTGAGCTCTTTAATGGCAAGTTTGTACAAAAGAGTCTTTCAAGGAAGGTGTTTTCTTAAGTGCTGGTGCAAAAGGGCTGGTGTGGCAGCCTGCTGTCTCCTGCCTGCCTCTAGCCTAGGTGGCAAGGCAGCCTTCTGCTGTGCTGCCTTAGCATGGTGTCTGAGGTCTCTAAGGTTGTGCTGAGGGCATCTAGCTTCAGGTGCTCACAGGAGACTTTGCTTTGGTGGCCTGGTAGATGGCACATCTTTGGGCTGTGGGGTAACTCAGCTTTGTGTCTGTAAAGCAAGCTGGGCTTGGACGGAGCCTGGACAGTGAAGCTGTGCCACCTCCATGGCAGGGCAAGCAAAGGAGGTGTGGCTGTGCCTGCTTCACTCACAGCAGCCTGTGTAGTGCAGGGGGAGTGTGCAGGTGCCTTGGTCTGTGGGTGAGCATTGTCCTGTGCACCCCTGTGTGTGTGCTGGCAGCTGAGTGCAGAGGGAGAGCCTGGCACACCCTTCACTGTGTGCCAGCCCCACGGGTGTGCACTGTGCTTGTGGCAGGAGGGACATTGGTGGCAGGTCACCCTTGTGTGCTCACCTGTCCTTTGCTGGGGCATGCTGTCATGGTGGGGGAGAAGAGGCTTGCACAGCCTGTGCCTTGTTTCCTGATGGCCCTTCAGCATGCTGGGCTCAGCCTCTGTCAAAAGTCACCATAAAGTGGCAGCAGCTTTGGTATCTCCTTGCCCCTCCTGGTGCACAGGTGAAAGGAATGGTGGCATCTCAGAGGAGAGGACTTGAACACCCTCCTGTCTGCTAGATGGGCAAGGAGGGTCTCTTGTCCAGCAAGAGCAGCTTGGGCTGAGCTGAGATCCACAGGTCCTCTTCATCCTGCTTCTTCTTCTTCTTCTTTTTCTTCTTGTTCCTCTCAGCATGCAGCTGCCCATTGCTTCTGGGGCCACCTTTCCCTGTGCTTTCTCCCCTCCTTCTGCAGCAGCAGCAGTGGCAGCAGATGAAAATGAAGGCAAGGAGGACAACAAAGGGCAGACCCAAGAGCACGGCCAGGCAGACGGTGTTGAAGATGCCTTCCTCATGCTTGGTACGGATGAGCTCCAAGATGGAATTAAAGAAAGAGCTGATCTTCTGCTGCATGTCAGCTCCTGAGCAGGCTGCCTGTGCTGCTCCCTCTGCTTGAAAGGCACCTTGAGATATGCTCAGCTCCTATAAGCAACTAGTGGGTCCACAGGAGTCCTTGGCTGGTGCCTGCAGAGACAAGAAATCACATGGATCAGGTGCCTGCTCCCTCAGCAGTTTTCTCCATGGAGCTGCCAGAAGCCTCAGTAGGGTGAGGTGTCTCCTGCCTTGGGGGGACCTGGAGCCATGGGGGATGGACTATGTTGCCTGCTATGTCCCTTTGGGTGTCTTCATCTGAGAAACACAGCCTCCTATCTCCTGAGGTTTGTTCTTGATTCTGGGGATCGGTGAGGAGGGCTTTGGGCATCCCTACTTGCCTAGGAATTTAGCCAAGCACAAATCCTGCCCCTTTGGATTCACACACCAGTCCTGGCTGAGCAATCACAGCACGGAGCTCTTATTAGCCCTTTGCAGGGCTTGTTCCACAGCAGATGAAATATTGTCTGCAGGAGAAGCTTTCCTCTCTAGGAAAGGACTTGCCTGATGTACAGGCAAGTGACCATTGTGGAGACACAGTGCTGCCACAAGAGCCAGGACTGCACATGTCACAGGTCCTCCTTATTCCCAATCCTGGGATAGGGTACCTTTGGCCAGGCTGTTCCTCAGTGCCCATGGTATGGGATGGGCAGTACAGAGACAGGGTCTGTTCCTGCTGCCCTGGCACTCTGGGCACTGCCAGCAGGTTTGGGGTGGGGGCTGTGGCTGAACCCCCTGTATTTTGGATGGGGACTGTGGTCAGTGAGACTCACAGTTGGTAGAGCCCAGTGAGCAGCCCTGCACCCACAGCTCCAGGTACCCAGGGCTGGCCACAAAGGCAGCAGCAGGGAAGGATAAGGGTTGGCTGGGGTGGAGGAGTTGCTGCTGCTGTGCCTCACCTGGGAATTGCTCCAAGGGTTTGGGTAGGGCTGAGAAGCATTTCTGTGGCTTGACGTAAGGTTTTCCTCTTCCCTCAGGGAGGGAGAGGTGCTGCTGAGTGCCAGGGTTCTGAGAGAAGCCCTCCTGTAGGGGCTGCCTCTGCTCACATCTTTCTTCCCCCCCTGTGGCCAGGCAAAGCATCTGAGTAGAGCAGGAGCCTTTGTGCTGCAAGTTTGCAGTTCTGGTTCAACACAGGGGTCACTAAGTTGGAGATTGTACAGATGAAGAGCTGGCAGGGGCAGTATCAGGCTCCAACACCCTATTTCACCCTTGCTCAGCATTTCACAGCAGTGTCTTTGCCAGCCTTTGGGATTCAAACCCTGCAGCCTCTTGAGGGAATGCTTAAATCCCCACGTGCCCAGGAGGGGAAACTGAGGCACAGTAAAAGGAAAACAAAAAAATTTGAGAGGTACAGCCTGAACATCAAAGGTGTCCTAGGGGGGTTGCTCCAGCTGTCCCCTGTAACTCTTTATCTTTTCTTCTGGCAGCTCTCACAGACCTCGGGGACTTTGAGGGAGGGACAGGAAAGGGACCCAGGCTGGTTTTGGCTGAATCCTCCTTGTCTGCAGCACTGCCCTTCCTTGCTTTGCATCTCATTTATTCCTTGTTTGGCACCTGCTAAGGGATGCTCTCTTGTAGGGAGAGTTTTAGGATTCTCCAGCTAGCACCACTGTGCTTCCTTTTGCCTCGCTGTGCCATTCCACCCCACTCCTAAAGAAAGAACCAAGCCACCAGCCTCACCCCAAAAAGCCACAGGTCCCACCCAGCCCTAACCACAGCTCTTGTGATGCTGCTTGGGCAGGAATTCCTGGGCAACCCCCCAAAAAGCAGCTCCCAAGAGAAAACCTGCCTTCCCAAATGCTGTCCTGGCACCTACAGAACTGTACTGGTTTCACTGGTGTCTCCTGGCTGCTGGCTTTCAGACCTGGCTGTCAGGACCTCAAAAGCTGAATCCCTCAGCATAGATGCCAAGCTCTCAATTTGGGATTCCACAAGTGCTCAGATTCTGTTAAAAATAAAGGGTTTATCCATGTCCCTCAGAAACAGACTGACCACTGTGGATTTATTGTTTTGATTTGCATGAGCACACAGCTGAGCTGACCCCAATTAGCTGGTGGTTTCTCTTTTGAACATGAATTTCTTTGGGTGCCTTTCTAAAAAATTCTCATTTGAGATTTACCAAATGAAATGCAGTGCTCTGGGAGGTGGTTTTGGCTGTGGCTGGAAGAAGTTTATTATGATTATTGTTATTACTACTATTATTATTATTACTGGATTTTGGTCCAGTCTGTTGCATCAAAACTGGCTGTTCCTCACATTCCCTCATTTCACTATTCAACAGAGGACAGAAATATCATCAATATCCCCACCTGAGAAATCACAGGCTGCCACTCAGAGCCTCAAATCTCATACAACCTCTGCCTACCCCCTGCCTGGAGCCAACTGGGAGCATCCCAGATCTGCTTTTGCTCACAGGGGAGATAAGTGAGAGCCATTCTTAAAACCTGCTCCCTGTCCTGACCTTCATCTTCACCTAGGTCTTTTTTTTTGGGGCAGCTGTAGTAAAGGTTACACTGCAACATAAATAAACAGCAGCTTTTCTTCAGTGTAATCATCCATGTGATGCAGATTTGCTAATTATCCCTAAGTATCCTGACAGCTCATTATCCAAGCAGGAATACAGGATGCCTATGATACACTGGACTCCAAAAAAGAAGTGAAAAACCCATACAATCTCCAAACAACAACTGCCTTAATTTCAGACAAAACAGGATGTACAGTTTTATTCCTGCACTGAACTGCTTTATATTTATTGCCTCTAAACTTCTGGGTAGGGAAGAAGGGCTGGAACTTCCTTTTAAACTTGTAATTAATTGTTTACAGAGGAAAAAAGAACAGGGAGAGTAAAAAAAAAAAAAAGCAAAGCCCTTTGATATGTTTCCACTTTACAGTGGAGCTGAATGCACTTCAGAGGCCCTGGCTGATTGTCACTGGGGAGTGCCCAGCTCGTGTCACTGGGGACTTGTGGCCACCCTGGGCAAGCTGAATGTGCATCCCTTGGGAGGGGAAGGTGGAGGTACCTGCCCCTGCCCTGACCAAGCAGCACCCAAATCCCAGGGCCATCTTCCAGCCTGGCCATGCAGCTGGTTTTCAAATGCCTTTTCTTTCTGGTGTGTGCATTGCTTTTTGTTTTGTAGATGAAGGGATGTCTGTGTGCTAAATAATGGGATTCTTCAGTTTCATATTAAAAAAAAATGGAGGGGGGAGGGGAAAGGAGAAAAACTGATGTGTTTGGAGGCAGCAACGCCAAGGGCAGAGGGGTTACCCAAGGCCACCCATTGCCAGCTGAAAACCTGAGTGCACCATGAGAAGCTGCATTTAGGAATATCCATGCTGCTGCTCAATTTGGTGTGACATCTCCCCTTAGAGATGAGCACGCTGTGGTCCAGGATGGGTGTGAACTGCTTGCTGCAAGCATGTGGAGCTGCCATTGGGAGGCCAGCTGAATTTTTTGGGTCAAGATTAGGGACCAAAATAGAGGGCCAGGGAGGTACTGGGAGACAGGGCTGTGTCCCAGAGAGGGCTGTGAAGCATCCTGCTAAATGAGCTCTTTGTTTTTGGTGCTGGCAGAGCCAGAGGAAAGCTGACATGGAAACTGGCCTGGGAACTCCTGTGGCCAGGGATGGATGGCTCCAGCTGATGGCAGCTCTGCACGACAGGGCTTCGTGCCACTTGTGTAAGTTTTAATCAACATTGCACATCCAGCATGAGGTTCTTTAATCCACACTGGCTTCGAAAGAGCTGGTTTGCAAGGGTGGGGAGCATCTGCCACTCCTCTGCAGTTATGGGAGGCTGTGGGTGGAAAACAAGGTCCTTTTGAGGGACGGCTTGCGATGGCACCACAAACCCTCGGCGTGCAGGGCTTGCCTGGCTGAGCTGGAGGGGTAAAGGCTGCCAGCCTGTGCATGGAGAAACCAAAACAGAGGGGGTTGCCTTGGCAATGCTGGCTTGTCCACATCCTGTGAGCTGCAGAGCAACCACAGCGACTGGGGATGGAGGTAGAGTTTGCAGAAAAGCTGCAGTTTACTGGAACTGCTATGCTGTGTCACCGTGGCAGAGGGGACAGAACTGGAGGTCATTTTGCCAGTTAAGTTCTTTAGGCCCAACCCTCAACAGGCTCTTAAGTCTTCATGAAGTTTCCTCCAACCTAACAAAGCTCAACCTGCTCCTCTCAGCTGAGATGCTGCCTGACTCAGGCAGGAGTGTGGCTGCTCTAAGGAGCTCCCTGCATCCACAGTGAGAGCAGCAGCAGCTCTGGGGGTAACTGACCTGTGGGGTGTGCCCCAAGTATTTCTGGATTATTTCAACACTCCTGTGCTCTCTGTGACCAGCTGCAACTCAGGACTTGTGGCGGTGACATGAAATCAACTGACCTACAGCCACCCCCATTTCCTTCACGCAGATGAAAGCACACTTCGTGCAGTTGATGCTAAGGAGTGCAAAGCAGGAATCACATTATTAAACAACCATTTCCGTCTGTTACTGGCTTTATGTCAGCTTTATACCAATTTTCCATTGCAGTGACAGCTGTGGTTCAGGCAGGGAGAGGCTAATTTTTGTTACAGCCTCTGAGCTCCCTGATGCACCCAGCAGGGACACAGCTATGCTGTCACACAGTGGCACCTATTTTCCCTGCTTGCACCTGCAGACTTAAAGGAAAACTGGATGAAACCTGACACCGAGGGTGAGCAGTTTCCTTAGCAGGGATTGCACGTTGCTGTTTCGGAAATGGTGACTAAGAAGGGTTTTGCCGCCGGTCTCGCAGAACTCGCAGCAGGCTACAGAGACCTTCCTCAAACGTGAAAGACAAACACCAAAAGCCACCACCCAGCAAACACGACAAGCTGAAGCTTCATCTCGTTCCCACCACCATCAAACCTTCCTGCCAGAAGCCACGCGTAAATGCTTTCATTCCCTAAAGGGAGTGATTTGGAAAACTACTGATACAGACGTTGGATAACAGGGTTAAAGTGAAACTATTTTGCAAGCTGCTGCCTGAGCCCACTCGTCATCGCCGTCTGCACAAGTGCGGCTGCCGTCGGCCCCCGGATCACCGAGTCTGCGGCCAAAAGATCAGTTCTGAGTTTAGGTGTCATCCCTGGATGCACTGGGAGCTCCTCGGAGCCGTCCTGGGCTCCTCCAAACTACGAACCGGGCAGTGCTGCCCTGTCCGGGCGGGCAGAGCCCCCAGCCATGGCCCTCCCTGAGCTCCATCACTTGTGGCTTTGCTTACAGGAGGCTCAGGGGGCTGCCGGAGAAACAGTGGCTGCCCCATCCCTGGGAGCGTTCAGGGTCAGGCTGGACGGGGCTTGGAGCAGCCTGGTCTAGTGGAGGGTGTCCCTGCCCATGGCAGGGGTTGGAACGAGGTGTCCTTAAAGTTCCTTCCAGTCAAACCGCTCTAGGATCCTGTGCTGTTCAAAGCCACAGTGGTTTTGGTTGCAGCCCCAAAAGCCCGGTGCCAGACGGGCTGTCCCGGACACACGTCCCGGAGAGCTGCTTGCTGCTCATCGCTCCTTCCCCAGCCCCCGTTCTCACCCCCTCCCCCGGGCTGCGCGAAGCAGATGATGTGGCCTTAAAAACAACTAAAAAGCGAGAAAAGCCCTGGATTTGAGTAACACAGCACCCAGGACAAAGCCCAGTCCCGGGATCGCCCTCCCGGGTACTCCCCGGACCCCCGACCTACCTCAGCGC
>NW_005054560.1:507695-547144 GCF_000277835.1 Geospiza fortis | reverse complement strand
TGCTGCTGCTGTGGTGGGAGGGCAGGGTAGAGCTGCAGCTCCCCAAAAGCAGGAGTAGCACCCTGGACCCCCTCACACTGCCAGCCTGCTGCCTCTCACCTGCACCCAGCACGCCATCAGCACCACCCTGCGTGCTGTCGCTCCTGCCCTCCATCACACCCACCCTCCGTCCCTGGAGAGGGGACAGCGCTCCTAGCTGTGCAGGGTTTAGTGGTGGCCTTGGCATTGCTGGGTTAAGGGTTGGACTTGATGACCTGAGAGGGCTTTTTTGACTTAAATGATTCTGTGATTCAATGTTTTCAAACTGTGATCCCAGTTCCGTTGGGATTGCCACCCACACCCTTCACTTGCTACTTTCTCTCCCACCTATTTCTTTTTTAACACCATGGCAGTGATACCCAGAAATTGCTGAAGCCCGGCTGCTTTCCAGTCCAGGGCTCTACAGCTTCCACACAGTGTCGTGATGCTGACAGCTGGGCAAGCTGCAACTAGAAAAATGTTCTGCTGGAATTTTTCTGGTTGGACTGAGTCCTTTTGCATTGCAAAATCCCCACATTTGCCCTCCTTGCCCTCCTTCATGCTCCAGAGACAGTGGCTTGGCTTTACCGCTTCAGCCTTGGTGCTGACTTGTGGAGCTGGGCTAGCCAGGGCTATCTGACCCTTCCAGGCTCCTGGAAAACAGCCTCATGTTCCCAGTGCTGTGACTTGGCAGCAATGCAGTTCTGGGAATAGGAGGGAAGAGGGGTAGAGAAGAGAGTGAAGGGTTGGAGGAAAGCTGGCTGCCAGCCTCTGCTGCCCTCCTGCTGCCTTCACCATAGTGCTGGAGTTGGAGAGGTGAGAGGTCCTCAGATACACACATTGTAGGCTACAGCTTGTGCTAAGTGCCTCCTCATTGCCTTGGGGAAGGTGTTTATGTCCTGTGGGAAACACCAAGGAATTTTTCCCTAAAGATTTGCTGCTTAATGCCAGGAACTTTTCCCTTGGTTTTATGGTGGAGGATGAAGATTCCTGGCCTTTGCATCATGTGGCTTACTGCATCCCAGTTTCTCATATCTCAGTTCACCCTATCCTGACTTATTCCATCCCATCTCTCCATGTCCCAGCTCACCCCATCCTATTTCTCCCTTGTTCCCTGACCCTATCCCAGCTCTCCCTCCTCACTGAGCTGCAGCCATTCCCTCTTTTGTGGTGCCAAATCCCCCTATGAAAACACCATTCCTAGAGCACACAGAAGCCACCTGGCTGCTGACAGTCACCTGAGGGGTACCTGAGCACTCTACAGCACCAGATAGCACAGTGCCACCTTTGAACCCCCTCTAATAGGATTGACTGAAAACATTTATTATCAGAGCTCTCTGAGGGTGAGCATATCTGAAAGCATTGGGCTCTAGGGTGCCTGTCCCTGGGCCTGGGAATGTGAAAGCTCAGCCTGTCCCTGGCACCTGGCATATTTGCTTCATTCCCTGGGCAAACAGCCTCACTGGGGCTCCACACTTCCCTATCACTAATTTAATTTGGCAGAGGCCTTGACAAGGGAGGGGCTGCTGGCCTTGCACCTTCCCTGGATTTTCAGGGGCCCCCCTGACCACAGTGCCTTGGCAGCCTCTTGGTTCAGGCAGGAGTGCTGTGGTGATGTGGCAGAGGGGGTGGGCACTGCTAGTGCTGATGTCTTGGAATGCTGCTACCTCTTGATGCCATTAAAGTGAGCTGGGAAGCTCCAGATAGACTTTAACAAACTGAGAATTAATGCAAGAATATACAAATATAATCAGTCCACTGCTCTAAGCCAGCATCCTCCTCCCCATAGCTGGCCTGTAAAGGTCCCTTCCACCTCCAACTCAAATTCCACAGTGGTCCATAGGAGATGTTTGGAATTAATCTAAACAGCATGTGATGCTTGACCCTGTGGGTGTCTCCTGCAGCAAGGTGTGCCAAGGCTCCTTCCCTTGTAGCATAAAAAAAGGTACATTTGCAGGGATTTTGAACCTGCCACCTCCTTGTTTTGTTTGGCACATAGCAGATCTGGGATCCAAGGAATCGTGCTTTGTTTCTCAGAAACTTTAATGGGTGAGAGGAAGCCGTGACTCAGCTGCTGATGAATCACTGCAGCTCCAGATTGTGTCCCTGCCTGCTGGTGCCCCTCAAGCACAGGAACTGAGTGAGCCCATGCCAGGCAAGCTCCTGTCACCTCATGGGATGTCAGCTTGAGCCCAGGTCTCACACCAGCTGGAAATCAAATCCCACCTCCAACTCCTGTTTGCCATCCATCCTTCCCAAAATCTTTATTTCCATGCTGTATCAAAGCCTTTCCCATGCCAAAAGCACCCTGACAACTTCAATTTCCTCCTGAGACCCCCCTCAACCCCTAATTTGATTTTGAAAACACTACTGATTTCACACTGAAAATAGAAACACTCTCTTGCCTCCCCCTTATTTCATTGGATTAATCTAATTTTGTCACCAGTTTGCCCTGCTACACAGCTGTGAGCTTTACTCCTTGATAACCCCCAGCTGGTACCCAGGGTCAGTTTGTTTGGGGTTTTCTCAGCACGGTGGGAGTGGTAGAGTGACTGCAGACGTGATCACACCTTTCTTTCCCAGCCACTTCCTCTGCTCTCTGCTGGTGATTTCTATTTGCAGACACTAGTCTGGCTTAAAGTAAGCAATGGAAAACTCTGCTCCCAGAGAAACATTCCTCTCATTTTTCCCCCATGCTTCTGCCTTTTCCCCTCCCTCTCCCCCTCCCACAAAAAAAAGCCTGCAGTTTCAACACCAAAAATAACGCACGCCCTGGTCGTGGGCTGGATAAAAATAGCAGCTCTTGGTATTTAGCTGCAGCAATGGATTTTCTGGCTTTGGAGGAAAATCAGGAGGAGGGGTGGGATGGGATGGTGACTCTTGACGCACGAGTGGAGAACAAACACAAAACTGGTGTTTAGGGAGAAGCTGCTTCATCCCCTCCTCTCCCTCCTTTGTACCAGCTGGGCTCTGTCCCCTCCAGGAAGGGGGAGCTCTGAGGGTAGGTTGGGCTCAGCTGTCCCAGTCCCACCTGGGGCTGGTTTGGTGCTGCCCTTAAGTGTTGGGGCTAAGTCCCACGTAGGCAGGGACTGGGGCAAATGCTGCTCTTGGGGGAAATGCCCCAAAGCTGGTGAGGTTTTGGGGGTGCCTCATGCCCACCCATCACATGGGAGGTTTTGCAGCTTGGCTTGCCAAAGTGGGGTTTGCAGGATCATCCCTCCCTGGTGCTTGGACAAGGGGAATGCTGAGGGGGGGATTGAGGGGCCTGGGGTCCTCAGTCTCCTCAAACTCTGCTGGATGCTTGTTGAGAAAGCTGTGGTATAAAGGACCTGTGTGCAGGTGAGGAGGAGGGTGGTATGTGTCTGCTCGGGGCACAGCTCAGTGTTTGGGCTGTTTAGAGCTGATTGTTTTGTGTGTGTGAGCCCTCAGGAACTCCTTCCTGAGGAAATCCTACAAGGCAGCACTGGTGGCAGGCAGGGGGGAGAGGAGACATGCTGGGAGGTGGGGAAAGCGCCGGGCTGGGCGAGTCCCGGCAGCGTGACGTGCTGCTGCCTTCCCCTCTGGAAGCACTCGAGGATCAGTTCTGGGAAAGCCAGGGAAGGAAAACCTGTTGATGAATGGGGATGCTCCTTCCTCCCCTGAGCATGGAAATGGGCTCAGCAGCAGCATCCAAGGGCTGGATTTGTGGAAGGTGTGAACCAAAGGCAGAGAGGCGAGCGATGCTTGGGCACAGTCTGGTTCCCCCGAGGAGCAGCAGTGCCCCCAGTTGTAGGAAGCAGTGACTTGTGCCTCCTCCAGCCACCCTCAGGGGTTTCCCATGCTGGATGGGTGCTAGATCTGATCTGCCAAGGTGGATTTTTAGGTGAAAAACCGGTTGTGCAGGCCATCCCCTCTGTCACAGTCATTCTTTTGGCTGTGCTGAAGAGGAGCAATCCCTTAGTGCTGGTTTTCCCCAGAGCCTAGCTGAGGCAGGCAGGGAGAGCTAATCCTGCTTTTTAATGATACGCAGATGCCAAATTAGTGGTAGTATTTTGATTATTTTCATTATTTGTTCCCCTCCATAAGCCACTCCCATGGGGGAAGCTGTTCCTGAAGATCTGGGGCGAGCCGACGTCCCTTGGCTCAGGATCACATGAGGATTTTGGCTGGTGGTATTGGAGCCATTGGAATGTTCTGTGCTGCCCTCGGGGCTTAGCTCCTGCCCGGGGGTGGGACTGTCTGACCTTTGCTCTTCACACTTCAAAGTCTTCCTGCTCCTCATCTTGTTTGCCACCGGGGGCTCCGTGGGGAGGATGCAGCTGGGTGTCAGGGCTGGGGCAGGGCAGCCTGTTGGGAACTCACCCACCCTCCCGGAGGGAACCGAGAGAGAAATGCAAATTGTGCTGGGTGAAGGAGGGGAAAAAAACAACCGTGACCTTCCTCCTGGGGGTGTTTTGCCTCTTTCTGCCCCTCTGCGAGGGAGAGCAGGTTCCTGTGTTCTGAGGGGTAAATTCCCTTCAGACAGGGGGCAGAGGCAGCAGAGGGGCAGTTGTGACTGGGGAACCAATCCTAGGGGTGAACAGGGAGATGCCATCTGGTTTTGGCCTGACTTGGGTGCAGCCAGGGACAGGAGACCAGGAGCAGGGACAGACACGGTCCCCAGGAGTGGTCAGTACTGCCCTGATGCTCCTCCAGCCCCAGCCCCTCTGCTGCTCCTCTCCCAAGTGCCTGTTTCCATCCCCTTCTGAAATTCTTACAGGGAGGATTTCCTACCTCATCCCACTCCTTCTCTTGCTTTTAAGGAGGATTTTTCTCATGACCATTTGCAGAGTTACTTCCTTCAACCCCCTCCTTTGTTATGACATGGACAACTGCAGGGGACAGCACGGGGACAAAGGCCTGTTGTGGTGAACAGAGGCTGTTTGTGTCCCCAGCACATCCTGGTGTGCTCTGCTCTGCTGGTCAGCAGCCACGCCTGGCCCTGGTCCCTGTGCAGGAGCAATGCCAGGGAGATAACCTGGCTGGGAGCAGGAGGATCAACCATGCTGCTGGGAGAAACCTGCTGCAGGATTGCTGCATCCTTTGATGTTCCTGCTGACAGCAGAAAGCAGCCCAAAAATACTGGGGAGGGAGAGAGGTGCTGCTATAAGGACAAGGACAGGATGGGTTCACACTGACAGAGCGCAGGGTTAGAAGGGATATTGGAAGAAGTTCTTCCCTGTGAGCATGGTATGGCCCTGGCATAGGGTGCCCACAGAAGCTGTGGCTGCTCCTGGATCCCTGGAAGTGCCCAAGGCCAGGTTGGATGCAGCTTGGAGCAACCTGGGATAGTGGAAGCTGTCCCTGCCCATGGCTGGGGTTGGAACTAGCTCATCTTTCAAGGTCTTTCCCAACCCATTCTAGGATTGATTCTGTGCTTGTTGAAACAAGTTGCAAGCAGAAAAATTGCTGGCTATGTCACAGGGAAGGGGGATAAGCCTGGAGGCTGCAATTCACAGCATTCCTCATCCCAGGGAGAGGGGACACATCAATAAAATTTAAATTATAAAATTTAAAATCCCTGCATTTAGATTTGATGTAAAGACATAATTTAGAAATTTTTTTACACTCTACATAACTAAACATTAGAGCCTGTAGCCTCAGGAGTTAAAATATAAAGATGGGAACGAGAGTTATCAAAAGGGATGATGAACACATGCCATCTTATGAGGGGAATTAAAATCTGAGAATGTTGAAGATGCTGCTATAAAAATGACATCTCCTAAGCGATAAAGCAGCTTTGAATCTATGGCACAAAGCTGCCCCTTCATCAACTGCTCCAGCCTTGCTCTGGAGCCATTGCAGCTCCTCCTGCCACACTGTGGCCATTCCTGGGCCAACATTTCCCTCGTGGTTTTTTTGGGCTGAGGCTGCAGGTTGTGTTGTTGGAAACGTGTTGCTTGAGCTCTGGGTTTGGGATGGGTGCCCAAGGTCCTTGCTGAGGACCTTTGTACACCCTCCTGATGTTTGCTGTTGGAACAAAGTTCCTGAGCATCACTCATGCAAAAAGGGGACTTTGGTAAGAGGGCTGTGATGAAATATCTCTGTGTAAAGTGCACATGGGGGGGCTGTGGTGGCTGGAAGGGCCTGAAGAGGAGTGTGGCGTGCCTGGGAAGGCACGTTCTTGGAGTGGCTGGAAATATGAGATCCCACCACATCTGGATTATGGTGATGGCTCTGAACTGTGCAAGGGCAGAGGGGCCAGAGTGATGAGGGTGGTGGGCATGTGTGATAGGGCAGGAGCTCCCCAGGGTTTAGTGTGATGGGGCAAAACACTTCCCTGGCTTAAATCAAAACTTGTGTGTTTAGAAAAGGGCTTTTGCCAGCCCTCACTCCCTTCTCATCCCATCTGAAACATGGAGTTGGCCTTGACTGTGATTTTGGGAGGTGGTTATGATCCTGAGGAATGCTGCAGCTCCCCATGTACCTGCTACTTGCTTTCTCTAGGTACAAACCTCTGAGTGATACACACCTGCCTCTTGTTATTGGTTTTTGCAGTAGGAAGACTGTGTTTCCTCCAGGTGAACTTTTTGGGAGGTTCTCTGCAGGAAATGGAGGCCCTGGGGGCCTCACTTGGCCCAAGACATGATGAGTGAGGGTGCACAGTGGAAGGTGTTGCCTTTCTCTTAGAGACCATAAATAAAACACCCTGGACAGCTGTAGGGACACAGTTTGGGGTAATTGGGAATGGGGCTGGGCTGAGCCTTATCCTTAATTGGCTGCAGCTGTGAGGAGCAGGTGAGCAGCAGTGCCAGCAATGAGCCATGGAGTGCCCAGGGGCACTGACCAACCACCAAAGGGAACAGAGGGCACACAGGTGCAGTGCATCAACAGGAGGGGGATAAAAGGTTGAGCTAAAGAACCAGAAGGGAGATGCTTGAAGCCTTCCAAAAGTCTGTGTATTGTGGCTGTCTCAACTGCAATGTGTGGTGTGACAGACAACGGCCTGGCCAAGCACAGTGAGACTGGGATGATGAGTACCGGCACAGGTAACCCTTCCTCCCCATCCCAAACACATCTTCCTCCCTGCACAGGCCTTGCATGAAGGGTCCTCCATGGCACTAACTACATTCAGAACAAAAAAAGTTCATTTATTCTAGACAGTCAAACCCATCAGGCTTCACGCTTTGCTTTTGGTTTACTAAGGGTCATGACCAAGGTGGGGCATCCCCTCTGTCACAAACTTCCTTTTTTGTGTCACAAATCCGAGCAAGAAAGAGAAGTTGTCACCAAGAAAACTCCCCTGTTTTGTCTCTACAAAGTCAAATTTAGAAAATATTGAAGTGGTCTGGAGGAAGAACTTCTTTCAAGCTTTCTCATCCTGTCTAGCTACGTGTCAAATGTGAAAACATTAAACAAAGAGGTTTGGGTAAAGTCTTCATGTGAAATAAGAGAAGAATTTAAAAGTCTTCTGAAGTTCATATTCATCCTAGAGATTTTTGCTAATCAGTGCTGGGGGTTTTTTGGTGGTTTTTTTTTTTTTTTTCTTTTGTTGTTTCCCACTGGGAGCATATTCTGCTGGAACAGCCTTCCAATCTGTTTTTTGGTGGAGTTTCCATCGTGTTGGGAACAGATTGCTGTATAAATCAGGCAAATGGTTTTCACTGAAGATTTTGGGGTTGTTTCCCTTTGCTCCCAAGCATTCATACCATGGCTTTGCTTTCTCTGGCTGAAAACTGCAGAGCCTCTGTAGCTAATGAGAGCAGCCAAATTTATTAGCAAAATGTCTCATGTTGGGCTGAGGCCAAATCCCAGCTCCCTGCCTTCCTATGGTTAATGGACCAACTGTGCTGACCCGAGTTCATGGCCACTTTATTGCTATTTATTTTAACAGCTGAGCTGGGCTGGGTGGGACTTGGGAGTCTCTGCTCCCACCTTCTGCTCAAGGCAGCCCCCCCGGGGTTGGATGAGGTTGCTCGGGGCTTTTTCCAACCTGGTCTTGAACACCTACAAGGATGGAGATGGGACCACCAGCCAAAGCTGGGCTGCCCCAAAATTTCCTCCCACTGTTTTTTTTTATTACATTGCATGTGCTAGGTCTGTCAGCTGCTCTGTTCCTCCAGGTTTGAGTGTGAATCCATGCTAAGCCCCCCATGCTCCTCCCATGGGATAACTAAAGATCAGAGATAGGGGATGTGTGTCCCCTCCTGGCATAAAGCTGGGGCTTAAATGTTGCTGGGCTTGGATGCATGAGGCCCCTGGTCCCACCCCACTCCTGGACAGGCACACAGCTCACTCCTTCAGTATCTTTTATTAATGTATAGAAAATGCATTAAAAAAAGGAACTATACATAGCCTAAGAGCGGTCAGGACTAAAAATACTAGTTAACAATGGTTAACAAGCGTTGATCCCATTCTCCAAGCTACATTTTCATTACAGGGTGGGGAAGGTTGTTTAATATATTATTATTTATTTATATTATAGATTTTATTTATGCATTTATTTACTTTTCTTTTCCCCCTCATTTGGTTCCAGTGGTTTGTCTATGAGTTCATCAGAATCTATTCAAGGCATTTAGTTGCCTCTGCTCTCCCTTCTTATTTATGTTTTTAAACTTTTTTTAGCATATTAAGAACATTTCCAGGATAACACCTGTACACAGGGGGCTGCTTGCTTGTTTGTTTGTTTAGGTCTTTGTGTCACCATCCTTCTGAGAAGCCACTGACATCTGAAGAACTGCAGGCTGGGTATTGAGGCAGGTCTAGGCATCAGGATCTCCCAAGGGAAGGGCCTTTCCCTCCCACTTACCCCAAATTTCCCCTCTGGAAGGGGCAAGGAGCTGCCCACCACCATCAGGGTTTTAGGAAAGGGGAAGGTGACCCTGGAGGTGCTGGTGGTCCCTAGGGGACTCCGTTGGGTTTGGTGGCCATCCCAGGGTGCTTGGCTGGCAGAAACAGGGATGGGCTTGTTGTTTGGCCCCAGAACAGAACCCTTTGTTAGTGAGTGTGAGCATGAATAAAGGGTTTTTTGGGGGTGAGAGTTCATTGCTGGCAGTGTTTGGTAAAGTCAAAACTTGTGGGCATGTCTGGGGGAGCCCAGGATAGGGGGTGTGTGGTCACCCCCAGATGTGATGGTGGGGACACAGCAGGAGGGCAGCTCTGAGCTGGGATGAAGGTCAGGAGCTGGGATGGAGTTGAGGCACCAGGAGGGTGTTTTGGCTCCTGCTGTACTTTGTCAGGTTGCTCTGAGCCTGTTTTGGGCATGGGGACACCACTGGCTGGGCTCTCACCAGTGCATCACTGGGAGTGAGGGTGGCATGAGCTGTGCCTTCCACACCCAGGCACTTCACCTGGGATAAGCATCCCTCTGGGAAGGAGGCAAGAGTGCATTTAGGCTGGTGCTAAGCTTTGAGATGCCCATGTGACCTGGTTTAGGGCAAATTTGGGAGAGTAAAGTAATGCAAATAAGGAGTAGAAGCAGACTTCTCCCCAACCTTTGTGTGGATGCTCTCGCGGTACCTTCCTACTAAAACCCAGCTACCCTTGGGGAGAGCTTGGCCTCTCTCCTTCTTGAAATTATTCATTTATAGATGCTATCTCTTTACTAAAAGCAGCTTTTCCTCTCAGGACTCTTTTTCTCTTTGGTTATGTTTCAGTGCAGTGTGCAAGGAGAAGGTGGGCTTGGAGAATGGAAACAGAGGGAAATTAATATTGGGCACGAGATCAAAGTCCCTTTGAGTTTCCCTCTAGGATTTTGGGGTTAGAAATAAGAGGTGGCTTTGAAAGGCTGCAAGGGTCATGGGCACACACAGTGTTCTGCCGTGTGAAGGGTTTGATGTGCTGCTTCCTGTTACACAGAATGGCATCTCACAGTGGATAGTGTGGTTTGGGTAACAGCCTATGCTCCTTTCTGGGCTCTGGAACAAACCTGAGCCACGCAAACCCAGGATGGCAGTGGAGCCACCAGAGCCCAGTGGAAGTTCACATGCTGAAGCCAGGTCTCTCAAGATGAGCCCTGCACCACATCCAGGCTTGGTTTCTGGGAATTTCAGGGCCAAACCTGGTCTAGCTGGAGAATGAACTATCCCATCCAGTGATGGAGGATGAAAAGAAACAACTTAATTATGGGGCCTTCTGGAGCATCAACATTAAGCACGAATTTGCTGGCAGGAGCTTTGTCCAAAAAAAAAAAAATTAAGGCAATATAGAAAAATAACTTTCTGGGAAATTGTATCTTGTTTCTTGGTCAATGTGAACAGGAGACAACGGCCCAATGACTGGGTCATCATTGCTGGTTGTGTGCCTGGGCTTGGCTTGGGTTATCACCAGGAGAAAACCATGATGTGTAGAAATCTTTCCTTTAAAAGACTGTAGCAACTGTCTTTCACCAATGCCATGGAAAGGCAACATGCTGGTATGACCTGAGGGTCAGGGACCAGCACTGGTGTATAATAGCACTGGAAGATTGTATATTGTCCAATTTAATACCTGACTATGCAGTTGGGTCAACTGGGCTGACTCATCCTGGTTACAGGACTTGTACAAAGGATGAGAGACATGAGGAAGGAGGGAGAGATATATGTCAGTAAACCTGTTTAGAGAATAACCAACCTTTTAGAGGATATTCTTTTGAACCACCTGGAAGAGCTTGGCAAACTTTGATTTTTTTTTTCCCAAACTTTCTGTTTGAGTCTTTCTTTTGAAAAGAGATGTTTCTTGCCTTTCACTTGACTGTGAATGATAAGTGTATGTTTCCACTGACATCTCTTCCTTTCTCCTGGGTAGGTAAGAAAACAGCACCATCCACTGCCAGTCTCTGCTGGTTATAACCACTGCTCCATTACAGCTTTTGTTGGGATATTTCTTCCTACAAATTCTTGATGCTTTGGAGAAAAATTTACTCTGCTGGTCTACTAAAAGACTTCTTAGGCTTTAATCAGTTGCTTTAATCAGCTGCTTTTTGTTGGCTTTTGGGTCTTAAAGCAGGGGTGGATGCTCAGGAGGCGTGACATGCCACCATCTGTGTCAGCAGCCATGTCCTGCAAGAGATCCCATCATCTGCAGCCTCTGACTCACCTGTTCCTAAGCTGGTTGACTTGTTGCCTGATTTGATGCCAAGGGGAAGTAAGAAGGGACACCTCATTTACATATGAGATGTTGCTGAGCATCCTTTCTCCAGGCCAGCCTGTAAGCTGAAGGAATGGGCCCTGTATCTGCTCTCGACCTCAGTGTTAGCTGTGATTTCACATGCCAGTATGTGCCATGGAGGAGGTGGTTATGTTTCCCATTTAATGCTCTTCTTCAGCTCTGCAGCCATCATGAGTAACGTCAGAACATTAAGGAGTGTGACCACGAAAGATACACTGGCCTGAATTATAAGCTACTGCAAAGATGCCTTTATGTTGCCATCTGAAAGATGTTTTTGAGACAAAGCAGCTTCAGTGTGATAAAACCAGATTAGCAGTGTTTAGCATTTGTAATGTTCCTTTGGCTGCAAATCCAGTGATGAGCTGCATTGTCCTTGGATGCACGAATCCCTTCTTGGAGACCAGGCCAGTGACAATGCCCAGCATTGACCAGAGTCCTTGGAGAGGAGTGACAAGCATGGTGGTCACTTGGGCTCTGTGGAGGTGGGGACAATGACAACAGGGCACAGACAGAGCTATCCACAGGGTCCATCTTCCTTGAGTTAAGGATGGGAAGAGTGAACTCATTAATTCTTCCAAGGGCTTTGAAATGCTTCAAAATCCAAATGGAATCCCTTCCAGGAGGGGAAACAGTTGATTTCCTGTTATAGAGCTGGCAATACCAAGGCACTGAGATTTGTGTCTCTCTTGTGATGGCATTGAAGAGGGATGGTGTAAGAGAAGGAAGGAAATGGGCATTCCTCAGCTTGCACTTGTCTTCCCTTAGCTGCATTCCCTGTGTGTGTGGAGGGCCATGGACAGGAGCACCTGAGCTGTGACAGCTGCTGCTTCAGGTTGGGCTGCAGTTCTGTGATATCTTTTGATTGCTGCTCCTCCTCTGAGACTCATTTGTTTGCGACCAGTGACCTCAGTGAGAGAGAGCATGATGGAATGTAGAAATAACAGATGAAGTGGGTCCTTGATTTCAGGACCACAAGTAGGGATTCTTCTCCCAAGTCTTCTAATTTAAGTCCTTTCTTCTCCATCAAGTTCAGCATAACCCAGGCAGATGTCATGGGCCTGGAGTGGGCTGAGTTCAGCTTGGAGGAGTGGATAACGAAGGTTGGGGCTGGTAGAGTAATTCTTATTCCCATACACCTCATGTACACAAGGATGACTTTGTGGTGGGACCAACACATGAGCTGTGGACTCTCTGGAGTTTGCCTACGTATGCAGATATTTGCCAAGCCCTCCTGTGAAAGCTGGGGATGGGAGGAGCCTTTGCTCATCCTCAATTGGTCCCCAGGTGTCCAGAGCCTGCACATAGGGGAGGGTTGGTGTCTACAGGATGGCACAGAGCTTGGGACCTCCCTGCCAGGAGTGGACAGGGAGGCAGGGAGAGGACAGGCATCCCTGGCCATTGCTGGGCTGGAAATGGCCACACCAAGGTACCTGTGGGGAAGGTTTCTGCCACAGCCCCATGACAAACATTTCTAACAGGGTTTGCTGGGGATTTCTATGTCTTTTAAAAAAATATCAAAAAATCTGTCTCTTTCTCTTTCTTCTCATGTTAAGGGCCAAAGTATTGGGATAGGGAGACTGGAAATTTGGTATTTCTCTGGGACAGATGCAAAGCAATGAGGTCTTTCCTTTCCCATGGCCTTTCCTTGTGCCATGGTTCCCTCCAGCACTTGTGAGGGGCAGCTTGCTATCTCAGACGAGTAGTAATTTTTTTTTCCCTTTTCATATTATAAAATACAAACAAATGACAGAAAAGGTCAGGTGGTGGGAGGCAGGAGGGGTTCAGCTGGCTCAGAGCTGTAGGGACCGTCTCTTCCTCCCAGAGATGTTACGGTGGTTGTAAGGTCGCATCTTCATTTCCACAAAGGGGATGGAGAACTCGTGGCCTTTCCAATGGTACCAGTTAATCCCCTGGCAGGAGGGAGAGAAAGGCAGAGGGTAAGGAAAGACCCTAACAAGAAACCAGAGTAGGAGAGGAAGGAAACAAGGTAGATTGGTGTAGAGAAACCAGAAGGAAAAACTTGCTATAGCAGCAGCAAGCAGTTCCCCTGCTTCTATGGTTGCTTTTTTTTCCCCCACTGCTCAAAGGCTGGTCAAATTTCATGTAGATAATTTTTTTAGTCTAACACACTACAGCAGATGACTATGGCACAAAGCCTAGTTGGCTTGAAGGTGGCTCCCTTTGCTCCAGCTGGTGTGGGGACATGCCACCAGTTCTGACCCTGGTGCACCAATCACACCACCCCAGCCCTAACCTAGGCTTGCTGACACGTTTCCCTGGCAGAAATTCCAGAGGCTTTGAAGCCCTTACCTGACTGTGCCGGGACTCTCCGTACTTGCCGTTGAGGTTGGTGCGGTGGCAGTTCTTGTACCACCAGGCCCCTTTGTAGGACATGGCACAGTTGGTCACAGCAACATCATTGTCCCTGTCCTTGGTGGAGAAGGGGCGTCCCTGGTGATAGGTGAGGGAGTCTCCTGTGGAAAGAGGTGCTGTTAAAGGTGATGGAGTCTGTTATCTGGTCATTTCACAAGGAAATTGGGATGTTCTGGGTTTGTGGTAACCATTCCAGTCAATGGCTCAAACAGCTGACAGTCTGGGGATAACTGGAATAACTGGATGTTAACTGGATGTTAACTGGAATTATTCACAACTGGTTCATCTGAGGTCCTCTGCTGTCTGCTTAGGATCAGTGCAGACTGCAGCAAATCTTAGAGACTTCTTGGCGTTGTGAGATAAAGTGCTTGGATATGTGTTTGGATCTGAATTTCAGTGTTTCAGAAATTATTTAAATCCCATATTTTGGCATCCCTGATTTCCCAAGGCTTGGCTCTGCTATATAACTTCAAGATGCTTTCAGCTTCCTTCTTTCCTGTTAGCCAAAGAGAGCTTTTTCTCTCAAGGGAGACCAAACATTCATCTCTTGAACCAAGATGCTTGGCCACCTTTTCTCTCTTTGAATAAGATAAAGAAGTTTTTTGGAAGGTGTATGATGTCTTATTCCACCAAAACCTCTAACTTCAGCCTCACTGGACAACTAGACAGCTGCTTTTTGTATGAAAGAAAAGCCAGAGTAAAATTTGGTGAATTGAGTGATGTACTTACAGGAGACATTCTAAATATGCTCCTTGGTAATCCCTAAGGACATATGAAGTGGATCCATGCTGACTGTGTGCAATCCAGCCATGGAGAGACTGTTGCTGCCATCCTTGGCAGTACATTGGGTGCTTTGTGCCCTGGGATTTGAGGTTAGAGCAAGTGCTTTGTTGCACACCATCAAGATTCCTGTCATCTCTCTTCCAGTGGCAACTGACTGGTATTGAACAGGGAAATTCCTGCATCTTGGATATGTTGTGGGGTTCCACCTAGTACATGGTGGAAGTTCCATCATGGGGGCTTGCACTGGGCATGTCTATCCCAGATGAAGGGGCTAGAGTTGTACCCCTTCTGCCTTCTTGAGGAAGAGATCCCCTGTGCCCTCCCTCTAGCACCCATTTTCTTCTGCTGGGCAACTCTAACTCCTCTGAATCAACCAAGTAAGCAGGTGTGACAGTGTCCTTGCAAAACTGGGCAGTGTTTGGCCTTTATGTGAGGAAATGACTCAGAGGATTTCAGATTTTTCCATAGCTGTGGAAAGGCAATAAATACAGCCTCCAGCACGACATCAATAGCCAGCTGTGGCTACTGCCAAGTGAGATGACACCTTTGATGGCTGACCTGGTTATTTGAACAGCAATGTCTCTCATATTAAATATCTAATCCCCAATGGAAAATTCCATGTCCTTAGTGGGATTTATCAGCCTGGTTTACACGATGGACTGCAGGAAGGCAGAAAGGACTATGGGTGTTTGTCTCGCCACCCTAGACAAGTGAGATTTCATGTTGAGATTTCCTTTACAGTCTTGGACCAACCAGTCAGAGGATTTCCCAAGACCCTTGCAGCACGGAGGCTGCAAGGATTTCCCAAGATCCTTGCTAGTAAGGAGGCTGTACCTGAAGTGCCATTGTAGTCCCCAATGCGCAGTTTGTAGAGGCTCCTGGAGTCACCAATGGAGAACTTGTCATAGTAGGCATATGCTGCCTCCTGGCCATCCCTCATGTCTATCCGCAGCTCGTAGCGCCCTTGGGATGTGATCTTGTGGATGTTGTCCAAGCCTGTCGAGACAGAGTAACATCCAGTGAGACCTGGTGCCCAGATCTGCTCCGTGAACAAACAAGGAAAGCTCTAGGCAAATAAAACAGTAGTAGGAAATGAGAGCAAGGAGAGGAATCAAAGAGCAGCAGCATTTGTGGTGAGTTTGTGTGTCTCCTGGCACTGCTGGAGTGTCCTCACTGAGATTCAATTGAGATTCAATTCCCTGTGTCTGTGAGCAGTGGGTTCACGGCCCAGATTTCTCCAGATTCCTTCATGCTGCTGAAGCTTGGAACATTCAGCTTTTGAGCCCTGGTGCTACTTATGTTGTTGTTAATCTCCCATATAAGCTAGAATGTGTTTATGGTGCAGGTCCCTGTGGCTCATGTTCAGGTTTTGAAGGAGCATACTCAATTTCAGAGCTGTGCTCTCTCCTTCTCACTCCTTTCCTGCTTTCATTGGACTTTCTGGCCACCAGCGCAACCCGTAGTCATCCAATGGACAATGATGGGTTTTGGTCCAAGGAAACTGACAGCATACATACCCCCCTTGTCTCCTAGAGAGAGCAAACTAGGGAGCTGCTAACCTCCACAGTGTGCCTCTGCATGAGGTCCTAAAGTGAAGGGCAGGAAATGAACAGAAGGAAAACTGTCTGAGGGAGAACGTAGAGGAATGTGGTGAAAGGCAAAGAGCCAACAGCTGACACAGTGCTTGTGGAACGTAAGTTTGACACATCAATGAAAGGCAACCAGGGAAGGTCATACCCAGCCAAAACTCATCCTCCAGGTTTCCAAAGCCAACGCGGTAATCTGCCCATTTCCGGAAGAAATCGGTCAGCCCGTTCTGCCGCCGCTGGAACACCTGATGTGGAGGGAGAGCAGGAGGAAAATCATAAAGATGGAGATGAGAAACAGCTATGCCAGGCTTTGGACACAAGGTAAAGATAATAATTTTTCTTTCCATTAGGCCTTTCAGGGGAGAAAATTGCAATGTCCATCCAGTTAGTGTTAACTGCAGCCATGCAATTAATTCATGTGCAGGTGGAAAAACCAAAGAGATATTAGATAATGTCCAAGGCAAATCAATGGTAAAATAGGAAGGATTTGGCCTTTGACGTTTCTGCTTTAACTAGTACATGGTGCCTCTGGTTTTCTAGCACGTAATTCTGCTTTGAGCTGCCTATTTCTGTGATATCTAAGGGGATGTTATGAAGCAGAGTGAGAGAGAAATTTACTGGCTAGAAATCAGCATTTGAGGAAGCCCATTTTTTTTTGGTTTTGACTATACATCTAGCAGGGTTTTATGTAATATGTGTAAGTAAAAGTTTGACATGAATAAGATCAAAGCACCATGGCATTATTTACTTACGCCGTCAGTCCATCTACGTCAAGACAAGCAGTGTTTGTGCAGCTCAAAAGCCAAACAGGCATTTGTTTCTAAAGTTCTCCTCAGACTCAATTGGGGTGACGCCTGACACCCTCCATCTGCAGGCAGTGTGAATCATTCCCCATGAAAGCTACCAGCCATTAATTTCATTTCTAGAACAATAAATCAGCTTCACTCACAGATTTTGCTCTCCAGAAGCAGTGCAAACATGCCAAATAAATCAAAGGGCATTTCTCCAAGTGTAACTATTATTACTGGAGCGTGGGCCATTCACCGCGGCGTGCGAAATGAAGCGTGTGATGCCGAGCCTGCTGTCATGCCCATGCTTTGCTGATAGGGGCTCAGTTACTTTGTGGTGGGGACAACATGCCACACGGATACTCACAATCCAGCCCCCTCCATCAGTGGTCATGTCACAGTACACGGGCACCCGCTGGCTGAGGTCCCCGTTGATGGAGATGGTGTAGACCCCGCTCAGCGTGTCTCCGTTCATCAGGTGCTGGGCACAGTCCTGAGGGTTAGCAAATACACGTCCTCCTGCAAAATCAGTCAAAAAAAATGGTAAAATTCAAGCAAAGAGACACATTTTCCCCATGCTTCAGGCTCCACTAGTTACAATCCAGGAAAAGTCTCTCTTGGCTTCTGCGTTCCGAGTAATTCCACGAGGCAGTGAGACTTTATATCTGCCGTTCACCTCAGAGGACTTACTGGGAAAAAAAACTGTGCATATATTAATTATTCTTCCATATGTCTTATACTGG
Source organism: Geospiza fortis (assembly GCF_000277835.1). Classification (NCBI taxonomy): domain Eukaryota; kingdom Metazoa; phylum Chordata; class Aves; order Passeriformes; family Thraupidae; genus Geospiza; species Geospiza fortis. The sequence goes on along the minus strand of NW_005054560.1, from coordinate 529,744 downwards.
AAGGGTGCACGGTAATGTCACAATGAATGATGAGGGATGTCATTTCTTGGACCATTTTTCTGCACTGTGTCTGAAACCCTGGGGTTTAAGCTGTCACCAGCATATTTAGACAGCTGTGAAAATACCAAAAACCTGTTCTCCTCTCAGGACTGCCAGCTCTAATCAAGTTTTATAACAGTACTCATTCCAGGGGGATTCTCCTGATTCTCCATGCCCTTGGAAATGATGGTGGACTTATGCTGAGCTAATTGTCACTTGCAAGCTGAGCAGGAACGAGGCTATGTGAGATGCCAGAGGTAGGTAGCATGGGCTGTGTGACTGTGCTACAGGTGTTCTCTAATGAGGAAACATCTTATTTTGTGGTCAGAGTTTAGGAGAGTCTTAATTATGACAATTATTCTGGCAGTATTGGAGTATCAACTCTGGAAACAAATTTTTCTTATTTAAGACAGAAGAGGGAAATAAAATACATCTTTTTCTTTGGTGTTGGTACGTAAGGATGATGGAATAAATGAGTGCAGAGCTGGCAATGTGGACGTGGTTTTCAAGGAAGTCTCTGTACAAACTGAGAAGGTGTGAGGGACCTTCAGATCTTCTGTGCTGTGTGTCCATCACAGCTGTGTAGTGCCCCATAGGACCAAAGCACAACCCTTGTCTGCTGCTCCCCACTTGGGTCTATTCCCCCCCACCTTGTGACCTGAAGACTTGAAAGTCATTGCTGTGTCCAAATGCTGAAGGTCCTCTCTTTTTTCTCCCCATCTTCATGGTCTGTAGCACAGCCGGGTGAGACATTGTTTGTATTTTATAGTATCCAACAATGAAAACTTCTTCAACAACAACCACTTTGGGCTCCCCTGAGCTCTGTGGAGATTGCTTGTTTCTTAATTTATATTCTTATCTTTAAGAGCCAAGGAAACCTTGAAAGACATTTCAAACCACTATAAACTATAAATACTGTATCTGTTTCTTCCTTTTGTCTCATCTGTATACAATTCCCCAAGAACCTTATGCAAACATGAAACAAAAGAGGCTGAGCTATTAATATGTCAGGGGGAATAGAAAAACCCCGGGATGTGTACTGTAAGCAGAAGGAAGCAAAACAATTTAAATTAAGCCTGAGTGGCTTTCTTTTTTTTTATTTTTATTTATTTATTGTCATTAAAGACAAGTCCTTGTTCTCTGCAAAGTGCCTTGATGCATTGCCAGAGTAAACTGAATTGCAGATCTGGATGCTTTGATGAGAGATGCTGTCCACGGATTGCATTGCCTTGGTGATAGCTCCTGGTTGCTCCTGTCCATCAATATTGGGGTAAGTGGGGAGAGACTGACCTGTTGCTAATGCCTATCTTCATCTTCAAAGCAAGTTAAATGTGTTGGATGCTGCATCAGCTGACAATGGGGACTAATGTTGCTGAGGTCTGACACTTCTGTTTGATGGAAAAGGTGCTCTCCTTGCCTGACATAAGTGGGTTTCTGCTGCTTTATCCCACCTGAGAAGTCACCCCCATGCAGCTTCATCCCTGACTCCCAAGCAGCTTCAAAGATTACATGTATTTTTCTATCTCCTGCCTGAATTGTACTGGATTTATGCACACATGTAAGAGGCAAGAACAACAGGAGAGCATGTTTTGTAGATGTATTAGAGAAGTCATTTCTTCTTTTGTTGATGTAAATAGTTTCTGTTATCTCTTAAAAGCAGGTGAAGAGACCTTTGCATGTAACTGAGATGGGGAAGTGTATCCACAGCAGATTCAAAGAAAGTTCTCCTAATTTGACAATTAAACTGGCAGCACAGATGGGAGAAATTTTGGTCGACATCATCTGGAGACTTCTCAGTGTCCAGGAAAAACATGATTGGATTCCTAGCCCTGAACAAGATGCATTCTGTCTGTAAGTACCCTGGCCTAGCCATGCTTTTCAAAGAGGATGAGGGACAATTTGTTTTGCATAACTTCTGTTATGAATGGTTGCAGAGGATGGGAGCACTGGTGACATTCTCATGCAAGCTTCATTCTTGGAAGAGTAAGTATTCTGTCTGTGAGGTTTGCGGTGACTGTGGATGCCTGCCTTTTGATTTCAAAACAAAACCATTCCCATTACTTTAGTGCCTTAGTGGATTGTGAATGCTCCAGAATGAGAGTGGAGCGGAATAATGCAATTAGATAAAGTGCTGTCTCTGCTGTCTGTGACTCTATTGGTGGTGGAGGAGATGCACCTACTTGGTATTTCCAGGGATACCCCAACCCTGAAAACTTTCAAGGTCAAATTCAACAGGGCTCTGAGCAACCTAATCAAGTTAAAGATAGCCTTGGTCACTGCAGGGGGATTGAAGCAGATGACCTTTAAAGATTCTTTCCAACCCAAAGCATTCTGATTCTTTGGTATTTGTGAGCAATCAGATCATGTCCACAGCATGGAGACACTGGCTGGGTCCTCTCCCAGCAGCATTCCTGTTGATATGTGTTGTTCATTTTAGTGGATATTTTTTCGTCTGTTTATGCACTTGAGGATGGACATGGGCAAGGCAAAGGGCATGGCAGATGGTTCCTGGTCTGAAGGTCAAACCCCCTTGCCCTGGGCTGGGTCTTGTGTTTGAATCATAGCTCCTTCAGCCGTTAACGTTTTGTAGCGAAGCAGCGCTGTGGGTCATGGTATTGTGAGTACCCCTCTTTGGATCATGAAGGAATGCTGCCTGAGGAGGGAAGGTGCCTAAGAGCAGTCCATTCCTACCAGTGTGACATGTGGGCCAGCCCCCACGTGTCTGGGTGGATGCAGAGTGAGGCCTCACCTGTGGTGAAGGTGGTTGAGATGAGGCCGCTGCGCATGGCGTTCTGGGCAGCCTGCAGGTGCACCGTGTACTCCGTGGTCTCAGAAAGCCCCTCCAGACGGATCCACGTGTCCTCTGCATCCACAATCAGCTCCTGTACATGGGTCCCAGAAGGAGGCAGACACCAAGAGCAACAGATGAGAAAAGCGCTGGGGAGCCTAAAGAGCAAGTGAGGAGGGAAGGGAAGCCACAAACTACTGCAGCCCTTGGAGCCTGGCTGAGGAGCATTGCATGATTGCTTACACCCCTGGGCTGAGTGAATGTGAGCTCAGCCAATATAGCCAACATTTCAGAATGGTTTGGGTGGGGGAAAGCAACCTGGTTTGGAGATGGATTTAAATGTTTGCAGTCAGTGTCCTCTGTTAGCTGGGTCTGTTGGGACCTGTGTGCCTTCAGTACAACACATGACTGATTGCCCAAGCAGTGCAAGAAACAGAGCTGGCCAAACCTGGTTATCAGCGAGTTTTAACTCTGTTGATTCCTGTCATGTCAATTTTTCTGGTTGTTGGCCAGTGCCACACAGCATTATCGGACCCCTTTTGCAAAGCTATTATCCTCTGGCTGCTGCAAGCCAATCATACCAGCAAAGGAAATCAGACTGTTTGCCATGACATATTTCTGATGGTGTTTGTTGGAGCTCCTCCAGACAGGCAGATGTGGACACACTCATTAAATAATCAAATGTATTGTATTGCAGAATTAATTAGCTGCCTGTGCCTATCTTCCTTTTTTGCAGGAAGGGCAAATGGCCTTTTTAGCATCTCTGCAGAATAATACTCTCCTGCCTCAGCTTGCTTGTGTTTCACAAGCTGTGAATTGCCCCCGTTCCTCCAATCTTTCCAGGTAACCCCTCTTTGCCCAGACCAGTAGGTGTGCATCAACATTTTACCTTAGGCAATCTCTTCTTACTTTTTCCTATCATCCTGCTTAGCAGGAAGTAGTGTCTGCCCTTCTGGCCTCCCTGAGCCACTGAGCATCATTATTTTGCTTTGTTTGGCTTCTCCTGCTTATTTTAACATGATCTTATTATTCCCTGACTGGATGAGGCTCTTTGGTGTGAGGACTGAGGCTCTTTGGTGTGAGAACTCACTCACCTTCCTGCTGCCATCTGTGGATCTGTAGGTCATGATGTAATTCTCAATCTCCCCCAGGGGAGGAACCCAGGACAGCAGAGCGCTCCGTCGTGTGACTTCACTGGCTGTCAGATTTGTTGGAGGATCCAAAACTGCAAGAGTGGATAGGAACACAGGGAAGTGCAATTTCTCACACACAGCCACCTCAACCCTGCTTCCCAGCTCAGTACACTGGGATTCAACCTTGCAGCACTGAGCTACAGCCCAAAGTCATCCTCAAACTCAGTTTCAAGACCTCATCGCCCATCCCCAGTCTTGAACAGAGCTCTGCAAACCCTCTAGAAGTCCTCCTCTACCTGTGTGCCACCTTAAGGGTAACAGCTGTGAAATTCATGTGCTATGGGGCCTGTCAAGCAAAATGGATTGTCATGTTCTTCTGGACTATGGCCTTGGGCAAAATAAAAGACCTGGTATGGGATCTGCTCAGGAAACCACAGGCAGGGGAAATCACCAAAAGAAAGGGATGGATGGATGGATGGATGGATGGATGGATGGATGGATGGATGGATGGATGGATGGATGGATGTTGAAAGAGTGAAAATAATGGTTGATGCTTGTTGATTAAAATCGTGTTCTTGTGTTGTGCCCTGCACTGATATTTGGGATTGGTGTTTGTATCCTTTGGGCACGTGGCTACCTCTATACCCACAAGAGCTATGTAACAAGAGCTTTGGCTCAGCCTTGCTGGCTGCTTTTCCTGGGGTGAGTGCATGGCTAGGGGTGAGGGGTGAGGGAAGGGATTGTACGTACGAGTGGTGAAGTTGGTGCTGATGGTCTGGCTGGTGAGAGGCCCGCTGGTGGCATACATAGACACTGTGTAGGTGGTACTGGGCAGCAGGTTGGTCAGCTGGTACTCCTGGTTGTCTCCATCCACGAGAATTGTTTCTCCTGCAACTGTAAGAAAAAATGGATGAGTTAGATAATCAAATTCAAAATGTGTCTCTGGATATGACCTCATGAATAGAAGCACTTCTATTGCTGAAACACCATAAGGTACTGTAAGCAGCTGAGCTGTAGTAGTGCTGCTCAGTTTGAAGGGTGGTCCAATTTTTCTCACAATCCCTATAAAACCCCAAAGCAAGGGCTCCTTCCCTTCTCCCTCTGTGAAGGGCTCCCACCCAGCTGAGGTGAGCTGAAGCAGAGCCCTGGTGTACCTGCACGGCGGGTGAGGATGAGCACGTAGCTTTCCACCTCCGACAGCGGCGGGTTCCACTGCAGCAGCGCCTCGGTGGGAGTGATGTTGGTGGCTGTGACCCCCAGGGGGACATCCATGGCTGCATGGGGGAGAGATCCAGAGAGTCAGAGGCATTGGGAGACTGGACTATGAGCTGGAAGAACTTGTGGCATATTTCTCTATGCCTTGCCCTGCTGCCCAGACACATGTGCCTGCACAGGAGTTAGTGCTGCCCAAGCTGAAATGCAAAGATGTCATAGCTTGTGTTACTCTGCTACCTGGGCTGCTCTTCCACTCTTTTCTAGATGCCCAGTCTGGCTTGTTAGGGATTTTCTTTAGGCTTTGAGGAGTCTGGAGATAGCAGAAGGTTTTATTCTTGCAGCAGATGCTGCTTGTGACAGGGCTTCCCTAGGGATTATTTCTGGAAATCTGTACTCTGTTTAGGAAAGGTTGTCGTGATTGCCCAGCAGCATGTTTCTGGCTTCCCTGTGCCTGATACACAGGTTTATCACTTTTACCCATGACTACCCATGCATATTTGGGACAGAGACATACTTCAAAAGCCCACACTGAGCCTTGTGAGCCCTGCTTATCATCTCCAGCTTGCATCCAGCCAGTGTGAGGTCCAGCTTGCTCTCAGTCACCTGGGTATTAGTGCAGGCAGGGACTGCCAGCCCTGGGCAGGGCTGGAGCTGACACTGTTTGGCTGTTCCCTGCCCACCAAGAGCTCCTTCCCACCTGTGTATGCAGTGATGGAGGCCAGCTCGCTCTCCTCCCGGCCCCGCACGCTCTTCAGCTCGATCTCATACTTGGTGGCAGGCTGCAGGTCCTGGAGGGTGTACTCAGTGGCATCCCTGGAGATGGCCATGCTGTCTGTCCTTCCTGCAGAGACGGAGCCAAGAGCTTTGACATCACGGCTGGGCCCATCCCTGGGACTCAGGAGGGGCTTGGGAGGGGAGGGCAGTTCCACAGGGCACTGGAGGTAACTGGGTTTTGTGCCTGCAGGTGCACTCCTGTGTGCCCAGCACCCTGCTGGCCTGGCCTTTCCAGCATCATCCACAAAACTAGGGCCAAGGGAGATGAGTTAGGCAAAACAGATGAGGGAGCTGGGATTTCAGGACTGAGCCCTGAATTTAACCATCTCTGGGGAGGGCATGCTGCTGGGGGCCATTCTGTGTGCCCCTCTGTGCCCAGCTGGCTGCAGTGGTCCCTTCCCATCCTCATTCCAGTCACCCCATCCTCTGCCCTGGAGCCAATCCCAGTTATTGGTGGCTTTGCCCAAGGCACTGAGGTGCTGCCTGGGTGAGGATGGCCTGGTGACTAACTTGGGCCAGCAGATGGAGGGAGGGCTGGAGCTGTGAGCTCAGGGCATGAACAGGAGTGGTGTGGCCCCTTACCTTCAGCAGCACGGTAGGATATCCTGTAGTGGTCAAAGGCAGCGATGGGAGCACTCCAGTACACCATCATGGACTCCTGGGTGACGTTGCCCACCCTGAGGTCCTTTGGTGCATCAATCCCTGGTGAGATGGAGCACAGAGAAGAGCTGTGGGAGGCAGGCCCACTCCCCATGGCCCTGCTTGCCCTCCCCTGCGCCTGCTGGGGGGTGCCCCGTGGTACCTGTAGTGATGGAGCCCACGACAGGCTCAGAGCTGATGGTGCCATGCACGGCCACCAGGGACACCAGGTACTCTGTGGATGGCTGCAAGCCCGTCAGGCTGATGTGCCTGCGGGTGCCATCCAGTGTGACCTGCTGGGCCTCCTCCTCCTCCTCGTCCCGGCGGCTGTAGGTGAGGATGAGACGGTCTGCTGGTGGGGAGGGGTCACTCCACGTGACATTCACACTGGAGGATGTCAGCTGGGAGAAGTGCAGCTGGGAGATGGGCCGAACGCCTGGAAGATGGAGAGGAGAGATGCAACCTCAGCCATCTGCAGATCCTTACCTCCATGTTTTTCCCACTGTTTGAATGGGAAATACTTAAAAGAGGTGGCAAAGCTGAAGATCTGGGCTCTCCATTGATCTGAAACTCTGCTGGGATCAAAAGGCAGAACCAGGAGAGGGGAAAATGGTGCTTTTCTCAGCTCCACCTGCAAACATTCTCCGTCCCAGACCCATACAGTGGGTGATGGAACTGTCCCACTGCAGATAGTATATGTTGTCTGCACTTCATGACTGCAGACTTTTCAGCCAGAAGTCCTTATGAGGTCCCCCAAGGCTTCATTTCTTCTTCTTATGGGCATACAGGCCACTCTGCCCACAGAGGACAGCATAGGGCTGTCTGTTTCCCCAATTTTGTCTTTTTAGCAAAGCAAGTGTGTTCAGTGCTGCTGCCCAAAGGGATTGTGCACCACATTGGTAGGGCCATCCTCCTTTTGGGGTCAACTGCTCCTGTGTGGACACATTGACCCCAGCTCTCATCCCCATCACCACCTCAAGGGTTTTAATGCCAGGGATGCAGTGGGCTGGTAGAGATGCCAACAAGGTCTGTGCCCTTGTCCCCATGCCAGCTTGTGTTTCCCTACCTGTGAAGGCATCCACGGTGGCCTCCAGGCTCTGCTGCCGCCCCCTCTCAGCGATGATGGAGATGGTGTACTCTGTGCCGGGCTCCAGCTCCGAGAGGGTGAGCTGTGACTCGTCCCTGGACACTGTCACTTCCGAGGCCATTCCCGAGGCGGGGGTGAAGGTGACGCGGTAGTGGTCGATGGGACCCGTGGCTTTGGTCCAAGACAGTGAGATGGACGTCTCAGTGGAGGCTGTCACCAGCAGGTCCCGGGGGCTGTCAAGCTCTGTGGGAGAGGGTTGGTGCAGAGCTTTGTCCCCATGCACACACTGTTCCATGGGGGCATCTGACCATAGCAGCCAGCTGTGCTTGGAGCAGGCTGGGGGCCAAACTCACCAGTCCTGGCATTCATAGTCGCTGGCACGCTCTGCTGGGTGTCCATCACGGCTGAAATCCCAATGCCATACTCGGTTCCTGGCACCAGATCTAACAGGGAGGGCAAAGAACATGACAAGGTTTGAGAGCAGCACCTGGCAGAGTGACCTCAGGGCCCTCCAGGGCATCCCTCAGGTCAGCAGTTCCTCTGCACATTGCAGAAGAGCTGAGTCTTTTCGAAAAGACCATTTTTGGATGCCATTGGACGGGGAATTTGGGTTATTTTAGCTCAGAAACAAGCCATTTTTAAAAGTTGTTGCTGAGGTCTGCTGCAATTACTGGCGGTGAGACAGAAGCTCTTGTGTGTGTGAGCTGAGATGGGAATGATAAAGTAGCTGTATTTTTTTCCAAAGTGATCAAATATTGTCACAGGGCTGGCGTCTTGGGGAGAAATAAACTATGCAGAGTAAATGAAATGGACGTTAATTGGGAAAGGTGCAGTCTTTCTGGGAGCTGAATCAAGCCCTGTTCTTTAGGGTGGACATATCCTGAGGTGCCTCTCTCGAGGAACTTGGGAACTGAGCTCGTCCAGCTCCTTTCCTCTTGCACTGCTTTATCTCCATGGAATATCTCTTGCCTCTGCCTGTCACTTCTGCTTGGCTGCTGGTGGCTTTATTCCCCTCTTCCCTGTGCTTCATGATCTTTCCCACAAAGTTGGAAAAATCCATACTTTCCAGCTCAGCCTCACTGGGCCTGACCCAGGGGCAGCATCCCCCAGAGCCACCAAAACCTTTCCCAAGAGGTCAGGAGAGAGGAACACTCTCCTCCCCTGCTTTTCTCCTGCTACAGTGCAGTCTTGGTGATGGGGAGAAGATGGACCTGCTCAATAAGTGTCAGAAGTATTCTGGAAAGAAGAACCTGGTAGAAGGTACGAGAAGGAAGAAATGAGAAGGAGGATTTAAACTTTTTCTCTGCCAGCTCTTTTGGGATGAGCAAAATTATGGTTATTTCTGTGCAAATGCTGAATTTTAATAGGGATTATGGGTCAGGGCCAGGCTTGCTGCACTTTTAAGTGTAAATCTTTGATAAACTCTGCTCAGTGCTATTCCACACTGCTTTTCCTGCAGATAGATGAGATTGGCTGAAAGAGTTGCTGGTTACTTTCATACCATGGATCCCATCAGGTCCTGGGTGACTGGAAGAAAAACCCCAATGAGTTTTGCACAAAGTCCAACAAGACTGGAGGACATGACTACTCTGTACATAACGAGCTGTGGGAGAGGCTCATGTGCCATCCACATTATGACTAGTATAGCTTTTTTTTTTCTTTCCTAGCACAGTGGCTTTTTCATTATTTTCTGCTATGACTAGGTTGTTTTTTTTATTTTTTTTAATTGGTTTGTTTATAACACAGTACACTGGGGACTGGAAGTAATGCACTTGTGTGATGGTGGAGGCACTATATAAAAAAATCACTCTCTACAATTGACTTAAGAATCTGCATCTCTGCAGCTTGCTCTGGTTGGGTTTCTTGCAGCCTTGCTTGAGTCTGGAAGAGTCTTGGCAGCTTTTTCAGTTTTATTGAGAAAAACAAGAGACTTTAGGCTCTTGCCATATATTCCAAGGCAAGCTCAAGTTAAGCCATGGATATCATCTCAGTGTGTGTCACTGTTGTACTTCTGCCCAGGAAGGGGAATTTGGCCCATTTTTAATGCTTTTTCTCACCTAGAAAGCCAATAAATGTCCTAAAGAAAAGCTAGCAGGAGTCCAGCACCGAGTCTCTGATCTCATCCTATTTCTCCCCACGCATCCTCATCAAGAACACAAAAGAAACCAACCCTGATGTTTTTCTTCTTTCTGTATTCCACATTTTTCAAGACAACTGCTCTAATTGCCTTGCTGCCCTCCAGCCTTTCTTGTGACTCTGCTGCTGTGCCTGTAACTTTACTTTTGGCTTTCCCACTGACCTTTCTCCTATAACTTCATATGGCAGATTCCTGAGCCCTTGAAGGTCCTGGGAAGGCAGAGAGTCAACATGGAAGAACCTGTTGTCCTTCCATACTTCAAGATGATACTTCAAGAACTTCAAGATGAATGAGAACGTTTCTGCATATAATTCTTGTCTTTGCTCAAAATATGCCACTGGAGCAGCAAATCCATGAGGTAAGCAGTTCTAGTCAAAAAACAAGGAAATCACACCTCACATGGTGCTTTGCTGTGTTGCTGCATAAGGTGTTTGGGGCTTTCCTGGCAGTGGGAGGTGGGTGGTGTTTGCAGCCCCTATGCTGGCCTGAAAAATGTGCCACTTAAACGACTTGTTCAAAACCAGCATCTCTAGATTTGGGTCTGCTTGGAGCCCAGTTTGGAAAAAGGCACAAAACTCGGGCAGCCTGGCTGCCCATCACTGCCCACAGGGCATCATCACCCATGGCTCTTTCCAAACAAGCAAAAAAGAGAAGGGTGAAATAATATTTTTCTGTAGATCAGCCTCAACAGGCTGCTTCCCATTTCTCCCTTTGCTCCTTGCCAGCTCTATTTGCCACCTGGACAGATGACACTGTTGAGTCAGGAATGGAAAGAAGACTCCAGTCTTCAGGTGGATCGGAAGGCAAAGGGGTTTGATGAAAGTAGCTGGGTCTTTTTACAATGTGACCCACTAAGGTGATACTTGATTGGTTTCAAAGTAGAAACATCTCATATTATTGGTGACTATGAACAGCACACTCTGGAGAACTATATCTATAAACAATGGTTACAGAAAGAGAGATAATAATTGTTTGAATTCTTTCATCTAAGTTTTCCACAGCTTCCCAGGATTTTTGTGGGAGAACCATTTCTCTCTCTGTTCAGAGGATATATAATTACTGTAGGGGAATACAGTATGGGTAAATGAAGGTGGTATAGAATGTAATCTTATCCCCTAAAGAGTTGCAGCTGAACCAATTACTAAAGATTAGGAGCAGGCCTGATGTTAACAGGGCACACCTGTAGCCAATCAGAAGAGCGTTATAAAAGAGTGGATTGGTGGGGGCTGGAGTCAGTTGGCTGCTGTGAGGACAAGGAAGAGTCAGTGCCTGGAGGAGCTGCCTACAAGAAACATCAAGGAGGTATGAAACTCTAGCAATATGGAACCTTTGCAATATAATGGTAATAGAACTCATGCACTGTCATGACAAGAAATTACTACAGAGTGATCCTTGCTGCAGGTGCACCCAGACCCATACACAGGGGAAAATGAGTTCTGTCCCAAGGAAAGCCTTCTCTCCAGTAAACTCCAGAACAATCTCAAACATATGCCAGCACAAGGGCAGCTGAGTCTTAGTGCTGATTTGGGATCTCCTTTGCCCTACCTGGCCGAGAGGAGGGGGAGGAAGGGCACTGTGCCCATGTTCACAGGGGTCCGAGGAAGAGGGAAGAGATGAGGATTTGACTCCATGTTTCAGAAGGCTTGATTTATTATTTTATGATATATATTATATTAAAACTATAGTAAAAGAATAGAAGAAAGGATTTCATCTGAAGGCTAGCTAAGAATAGAAAAAGAAGGAATGATAACAAAGGTTTGTGTCTTGGACAGAGAGTCCGAGCCAGCTGACTGTGATTGGCCATTAATTAGAAACAACAACATGAGACCAATCACAGATCCACCTATTGCATTCCACAGCAGCAGATAACCATTGTTTACATTGTGTTCCTGAGGCCTCTCAGCTTCTCAGGAGGCAAAATCCCAAGGAAAAGATTTTTCAGAAAATATCCTGGCTCCAGGGTGCGAGGGTGCGTGCATACCTGCGAGGGTGGCGCGGGTGGTGGGGCCGGCGTGGCGCGGCACCAGGAGCTCGTGGTAGTGCTCCCCGGCCAGGGTGCTGTAGACCACCCTGTAGCTGTGTGCCTCGGCCTCGCTGTTGTCCCACGCGAGCTCGAGGCTGGGGGGGGGCTCCGAGGTTCTTGGGGGCGTCGATCTCTGCGCGACACAAGGGACAGAGGCACGATGTCACCGCGGGGAACACAGCCCTGCCACGGCCAGGGGGACAGTCAGGAGATCCCTCCTCCCCTGAGCATGGCCTGGCAGGAAGGGCTGGAACATTTTCTCTCACCCCCTGCTCAGCACAGGCTGGGAGATGGCACCCAGGAGGGTGACACAATGCTGGCAGCATCATCGGTAAGTTGGTTTGGCAGCTAGTTCTGTGTTATTTCAAAAAGAAAACTCTTTTCCCCCATGTGAAGGTAAAAGAACCTGAGGCACTATGAGTGAAAGGGCTCTGTAGTAGCCATGCATTGGCCTGAACTGTTTTCAGAAGAAAACCTTGAGCATCTTTACAGGCTCATTCACACTCAGACACTGCCCAAAGGGTTTGTTTATTGGTGCTGCTTAGGCTGTGTACTGAATCTGCTCTGGTTTGCACAATAAACCCCTCTGGTGAGCAACAGCTGGGGCTGGGCACCAGTGGACAGTGGGTAATGGTGATGGATCTGAGTTTGGGGGGGTCCTTTTATGTTGCCTTTTAGAAATAGAGTGAGGAAGGCCAAGGCAGGAAATCAGTTGGGGTAAGCATCTCATCTGAAATATTTATCTACAGAGATATGTACACACACAATTCATGTCCCACAGTTATTACTGTAGGAGCCTCATAGCCAGCAGTAATGTACATGACAATTTATATACCATAAACCAGCACGGAAATACACGCTCTGACTCCTCCTTTATGGCACAGTAAATTAAATCCCTTAGCTATCTGCAGGCTTAACATTAATTAAAGTTTTACTGACCAGTTAGGGCGCTCAGAGAAGATATAAAATAAGATAACCATGTTTCTGGATGTGCTGGTTTCGGCTGCTTGACTGCTGATTCCTTGGTCAGGGCACCTACCTTGGCTTTTGACGCTGAGTGAAAGTGAGTGTCCCCTTGAACTCAGACCTGTGCTGAGCATTTTGGCACTTTTGAGAATTGTTCATTGAGCTGTGGGTGCTCTTAAGGACATAAACTGCTGAGTTCTAGAATTCTAAGCTGTGGGTCTGAAGGGGCACTGGAGCTGGTGGGGATGTGTGTCCCAGGCAGCTTCAGCCTTGATGCTACGCCAAGATATGGCCAAGATGGGGTTGGTTTGGGGTTTGTCATCTAAATATGGGAGTTGAGCCCATGCATGCCTCATCACTGGCATCTGGGATCACCTGGACTGCCCTGGGGACTATATGAGCATCCCTGGGGGCACAGGGCATTCATCACAGCTCTCTCACTGACACCCATTACAGCTACAATGCAACTCATGCCCTTCTCTTGAGCTGGCTGTCGACAATAATCCCTCTTTGACTTTTTATGGTGGTATTTCCCAGAATTTGGGAGAGTTGGGTGGAGAAAGGTGGAAGCTTTGGGGACACCAAAGATGACCTTTTGCACTGGAGGTTTAGTAGCTAAATAGCCACAAGCAGCAGGGGTGGAGGCAGAGCGCAGTTGTAGGGTGCATATTTTAGGGTGAGATGGATCATTTGCTCAGTGATGGGATGCAAGGCACCTGCATCCAGGTGTCACCATTTACACCTGCATCTTAACCACTATGTTTTCATCCCACTTCTTCCTCCTAGCACATTAAACCGCAGCTCACTTGCACCAGGAGAAAAAGAGTCATCACCAACCCCCAGCTGCAAAAACCCCTCAGCTTTTCCTCCTTGCTGCAGGACAGCCCATCTGCAGACCGGCAGCAAGCCACCTACCCATGCTTGCCAAAGAGACTCAGAAATTCACGCCCAAGAATTCAGTTCTCACCCAAAAATTCAATTCACGCCCAAAAATTCAGCTCTCCCGGCAAGGCCAGCTCTCTGTACCTGTGGTGAACTGTGCAAAGGCGGGGCGGCTCTCGTTGGCGCCGCGCAGGGCGCTGACGGCCAGGTGGTAGCGGGCGCCGGGGCGCAGGGCCTGCAGGGAGTACTGGCCGCGAGGGGGGCTCCACTCCACGAAGGCCACCGTGTCCGAGACGTCCCGCACCAGGATCTGCGTCGGGCCGTCGATGACTGCGGGGGGGAAACGGGCACCTGTTATTGCGGGAGAGTTGGATGGGGAAAGGTGGGAGCTTTGGGGACACCAAGCTTCAGGAAAGCTTTAGGCTGACCTTCAAAGCAGCTGGAATTGGGATTTGGGGACAAGAGAGACATGCCATGGGCAAGAGGCATGACTGACTCCAAGATACTTTGGTCCTCATGGTTCCCAGTCCCTTGTCCCAATCTCCTGGCTCTTTGCTGAACCCTCTCCACTTTCTGTGGACACTAGAGCAGGACCCAGCAGCTCTCTCACTGACACCCATTACAGCTATAATGCAACTCATGCCCTTCTCTTGAACTAGTTGTCCACAATAATTCCTCTTTGGCTCTTTAAGGTGGTATTTCCTAGGATTTGGGAGAGTTGGATGGGGAAAGGGGGGAGCTTTGGGGACACCAAGCTTCAGGGATGCTTCAGGCTGACCTTCAAAGCAGCTGGAATTGGGATTTGGGGACAAGGGAGAGAGGTGGCGTGGGCAAGAGGCATGACCCTGACCCCAAGATACTTAGGGGGTTTGCCCAATCCTTTGTCCCAATCTCCTGGCTCTTTGCTGAACCTTCTCCACTTTCTGTGGACACCAGAGCAGGGCCCAGCAGCTCTCTCATTGGCACCCATTACAGCTATAATGCAGCTCATGCCCTTCTCTTGGGCTGGTTGTTGACAATAATTCCTCTTTGGCTCTTTAAGGTGGTATTTCCCAGGATATAAAACTCCTGTATCTAACTGCAACACATGTTCTTTGCTCTTAGATAGCTGCTCGTACTTTTCCATTGAAAAACCATGTCATTTTCCTTTGTGCCCAGCTCTTCAAACTATCCAAATAACTTTTATTGATGTTCTTCTATGCAATTTACTCTTTTCTGATCCTTTCCGTCATTGGCAAAATTTATCAGCAACAGTATTCTGTCTTTTGAAAGGTGTTGACAATGTGTTAAATAACGTGGGGCCAAGGACAAGATCCAAGTGTTGAGAACTGAGGAATGTCTCTAGAAATGTTCCTGCTTTGGTGCCAGCTCCTGGTTTGTCCTTAAACTGAGGAATCAGCTCATAAAGCTGTTGGTGTCTTGGCAATGGGAAGAGAGGAGAAAATGCAACTGCTCTGGTGAATCTTCATAACTAGCTGGGTGTGGGGTTATGGTTGGTGTCCAAAAAAACCTTTCAAATAAATGGTTTTTAGAAAAATTAATACCAGAGGTCTCCTGGGAGACCTTTATGGACGTTTCTGCCTTTTTTTTTTTTTTTTTTGGAAGAGATTTTGGCCTTTTCTTCCTCCACACCCCCCAAACACTCAACCTTTGGAATTCCTGGGCTCAGGCATGGCTGATGGATGCTTTGAGTCCAGCAGGACTGGATGGATGGATGGATGGAGCCAAGCCTTGCCATCGCTCCTGTGCCATGGCAGTGCTCATACATGAAGCCTGCTGGGCAGTCTGTTTTATCACTTGGATGATCACAAGGTGGGTGAAAAAGCCCACTTTGGTTCTGTAATTCGGACTATACCATATACACATATACCTGATATAATGACAGTATATAATAAGGGTCTGCTGAATGCTGCACCTGGAAGTTCTGGGGGACAAGCTTGTGGGCAGGGATGGGAAGGACTGGGGAGGGGTTAGAAAAGGACATGGAGGAATTTGGAGTAGTGAGGTGAGGTCTGTGGGCAAAACAGCAGAGGAGGGAGCACAGCTGGGAGTCCCAGTGCTCAGGTAGGAGCTGTCTGTCCAGCTTGGCCAGGACCAGCTCATGCATACCCTCAATCTCCAGCTGCTTCATGCTGTCCAGCCATCCAGATGATCCACATCTACTTATCCCTGTGGCATAAAACCATGCCGTTGCTGCCTGATCCTGGCACAGGATGCTGAGGAAGAGCAAGGGTGGTGGGGATGAAGCTCTGGGGGTGGTGCAGAGGAAGGCAGACACCAGCACAGGGATGTTCCATGGAGCACAGATCCCGGAGCCCTCTGCTCCACCTGCACTCCCTGCAAAGGTCAACCCTCGAGTCTGAAGTACCAGCTTGTATTTTTGCTGACTTCCCAGGGAAAGGAAGTTTCTGCCTTGACCAGGAGATGTCTCTATTAAGCCACGTCGAGCTGAACGCGGAGGCAAAGCAGGAGGAGAGGACTGCGCTGGGAAAGATCAGCCCTGCAACAACCTGCTGCGGTGGAGGGACCCTCCCTTCACTCTCACCGCTGCCTCAATTAGCAGCGCCTCATTACAGCCCTCCGGCAGCTATTTAAGTGCTGTTTCCTCTCGGAACAGCTCAGGTGGAGCTAGCAGACGTCTGCCTGGCTTTCAAGGCAGCCTGCAGCAGATCTGGTGTGAAGAGACTCCTCTCCCCCGTGAGCTCTGCCCATCACTGCATCTCCTGAAGACCCAGCTGAATTTTCTCTCGTCTACAGGAAGGACCAGTGAGTGGGCAAACAAACTGGTTAGGAAGGGACATGCTGTTGCTCCTGGCTCCCTGCCCTGCTGCCTGATTTGCCTGAATAGGTGGGAGTTGAGGGCATTTAGTGGCACAAAAGCGGGTGGCAGTTTTAATCTCTCATGTATGAGTAAGTAATACATTTGTAGATATATTTCTTGAGGGCATGCAGCCTCCAGAACGTGAGATTAGCAGAGCCTTATAATTTATCAATAATAATAATAATAATATCTAGAGAAGAATAATTTATCCTTTTATACAGTAAAAGCAGAACTGAGTCTTCACTCCCAACCCCATTAACCTCACCACAGCTTCTGCACATGTGACTATTTAGGAGCGAGAGGGACAAAACACTGCACAAAGAAGCTGTGGCTGCAAGTTTCATCCCTGCCCATGGGACTTTATTTCGGGCCCAAGCCCTGGGCACTGCTGCCCCCAGGTGAGGCTCACTCACGGGTTGAGACGCTGTCAGAGGTGGGAGGGCTTCTGGCTTGTTCCTTCAGGGCCACCACGGTGACAGTGTACTCCTCCCCCGGCTTCAGCCCCGTCTGGTTGAAGGTGGTGACGGTGCTGGGGAGCTGGGCAATCACACCACCCTCGTTATTCTGTCAGGGAATGAAACAAGCATTAACCCTCCCCCAGCAGCTGGTGTTTTGGGGGGGACTGATGCACAAAGAGGAGGTGCCCCCCATGTTGCATCCTTCCACAGCCTCTCTGCATCCCCAAATCACATGGTCACCTTGGCACACCCCAGCATGGAGACAGAAAGCTGGGATGAGGTCACCCCCCAAGCGTGGAGTGCTTGTGTTGTTGGGCTGCAAAATCCTCCCCATCCCTCCTCCCTCCCCAGCTTCTGTGTATTTGTGCCTCTGCTGTTCAGAAAGAGGAAAGATGATTAAACCAAAGCCTTGGCTAGGCTTGTTTTCCCTGCTCTTCAGGTGCCAGGAGCCTTTTGTTGTTGATGTATAGGTATGAAGCTGTGAGGTCTTTATTTTGCTGTCACCTGCTTTTTAGCCATCTTTAGTACACTCATTTATGCCTTGTGGTTTTGCCCTGAAAAACTGTGAGGCTTTAAACAACTGCACATGTCACCTTTCCTGCCAGTGCTTGGACAAAGGACCTTTTCTTGCTGCTGTCTTCACTAATAACATGCTAAACAAATCTTTGCACATAACTCTCAATTCATATTCATCCCTTTTCTCATTAAACAGGAAACCTTCCATTTCAGCCCTCAGTTACCATTTTACCTTTCCTAATTTTCTTTGCTAAATCTGTCTTCTCTTTGTCTTTTTCCCCACCCCATCCCCAGTGCAGGCAGCAGATGGGCAATCCTGCCTGACCCAGCTTTTGTGGGGGTGAGAGCATCAAAGAGTCCATGGAAGGAGAGTGGAAAGAGCTTTGCAGGAAGCTGCAAGCATCCTTGTTGGGCTGCTGAGGACCAAATTAGCATTTCCTCACCCAGTTTTTGGGAAGACAGGTCAGTTTTTCTCACAGAGGTGGTGATGCTGCAGTTATAAAGTTATAACTCTGTTGTTTTTAGCCTTTGGGAATGGGTTTTGGGTTTGTTTGAGGTGTGGCAATGTTTTGGCATGTACCCAAGCAAGCACTGCTTGCAGGGCAGTAAAGGACACAGCACCCTCTGCCTAATTTTAGGGGAAAAGGCAATAATAGAGACTCCAGAAAGGCCAATTTTGACAGCTGATGGGCAGGAACACGACTGTGACTTTGTCTTAACTCATGGATTTGAGAACTTTAAAGCCCAGCAAGCTACATCCCTTCTATACTCAAGACCCTGCATCCAGGAACAGACATTCTTTTGCATTTTATCTGCCTTTAAATCCCAAAATTTTCCCATGTATTTTTAAGTTTAAGCTTAAAAACAGAAAAAAAAGAACCAATGGTTTGCATTTATTTGCTTCAGGGGGATGCTGTTCAGCTTAATTCCTGAGTAATAGTGAAATGTTTGAAAGAGCTATTTTTTCCGACCAAAAGTTTTTCTCTGACATTGCTGTACTTTTCAGCTTTAATCCTGAATGATCACCTGATGGTGACTGCAAATTATCCCAGGGTCTATACCTGCATTACATGAGCTTCAACTTCTGACACGATTTGCATGTGGATGTAGCCAACATCACACCAATAATCTCCCAGCAACTCTTTGGGAATGAGAGAATTGAGTTATTTAAGGCAATTGAGCTCTTGCTTTGTGCTGTGCAATGATACTTCATAGTTAAGAGTATTTAAAACTTTGGGGCCAAATTCTGCAGTTCTCCACTGCCCAGAGCTGCCTTGGATTCCAGTGCAGGTTTTTGTACAAGTGAAAACACCATAATTGAGCCCTTAATCAGCATTTCTTTTGCTGCTGGGGCTTGAATGCTCTTATAAAGAGGCTCCATGTACAATTGGAGCTATACTTATGGCTAAATGGTGTAGAAATTATGAATATAGACTAAATACTTGATGTACAATTTTTGTTGCTGTGCACAGAAAACATGGGGTATTTAGGGCAACATTTTTATCCTTTCATCTTTTCTGGCACCGTTTCTACCTGCTCGTCACTGCGATGAAAATTAAAATTCCATGGCAGGAATGAAGTGTGCGTGTGACTCGGGGGGGAGCTGAAGGTTCTTGTCTGAGAGCCAGCAGCTGCTCACTTTGATCCAGGCTGCTTTGGGGAGCTTAGTGTAGAGAGCAGGGCGAGGAAGAGGAGGAGGAGGAGGTGGAAGAGTCATTGCAAAGGAGATGGAAAGGAAAAAGAGGGTGCGACAACAAGAGTGAGGCTGGAAGGGTTTTTTTTCCCATCACTGGATTTTTTTTGGGGGGACAATTCTTTGAGGACATACATGTTTTGACACAAAAACTAATGGGGAAATGCAGGCTGGCAGTCTGGGGAGTCTGGTGTGCAGCACAGAAAGGGCAAACACAGGCTGGGTGTCTGGGGAAGGAAGCTGATTTAGGGTGCTCTCACTGCGTGCACCCTGCAGTGCCAGGGGTGTGGTAGCAGTACCTTGGGGATGAAGCTGATCTCCCAGCCGTCCAAGGGGAAGGAGAAGGGCTCCCACTGCACCTCTGCTGTTGTCTCTGTGATGGTCTTGAACTTCAGCCCCTGTGGTGTGGCGAGGCCTGCAAGGGAGCAGGGGTGGTGAGCAGAGAGGGGTGGGTGTGCACATGCTGTACCCACCCTGCTCCCCGTGGGTATTTTGTTATCTGAGCAACAAAAACAGGGAAACTTTTGGTGTCTGTTAGCAAAATTCCTTTTTCCCTGCTCCACGTGGGTTGGAGGGAAAAGAGGAAAATGCCTGGACATATGGACACTGAAGCATCCCACTGCAATGTGGTGTGAACAGAGTGAATGATGGGGCTGCAAAGGGCTGTCTGGATAGTTTCTGGTTTTCCCCTGCCCTCTGTATCCTCAGTCTCCAAGAAACCCCTCTGGAGGTTGGCATTACAGCTTGATACTCCTGTTTTCCTCTGTGCATCACGGTCCTGGTCAGGACTGTGTTTCTCCTGATGCACAGCAGCATCCGCTCTTGCTGCACCATCATGGGGAGTCATCACGGGGAACCATCCGTTCAGGACGGGGAGGAGAACCTGAGATTTACATGTCATATTGTAGCATTTTCTCTGATGAAAAAATGTAATGCTTTGAGCTACATTCTGGGGGCTGCAATCAAACTCTGAAAGCTTTTTCATCCAAACAGAGAGAATGGACACATTTCCTCCTTTCCTATCTCCCTACACTGATACAAGTTTTAAATTTTTTTTTCCTTCTTTTTGAAGGCTCAAGTTTCTGCTGCTAGTTTTTTTAATGCAAAAAGTGAGCCAGCTTGAGCATCCCCTCAGTACACATGGGCAGCAAGCAACAAGTGCAGTAGGATACTTACTGGTCATCACCCTGGAGGTAACGGGGATGCTGAAGACATCACTGATGACTGCATAGACGCTGACATTGTAGGCAACCCCTGGCTCCAGATCCGTGATGGTGATGCTGCTCCAGTCCCCAGGCACCCTCTGCTGGAGCTGGGAGCCCCCTGGCACGGCAGGCTGGTAGGACACCACGTACTCAGTGGCTGCCCCCGGGCTGTCCCAGGCCAGCTCGATGGAGCTGTCGCTGATCCCCGTCACCCGCAGGTTCTCAGGGGGAGACACTGGTGGGAAGGACAGAGGCATGGAGAGTGTCAGGGTGTGCCTGGCTTATTCTTCCACTCCTGTGGGAGGCTGTGTAGGTCTGCTGGTGGGCACAGGCTGGGTGTTATGTGGTACCTGTGGTTGTTTGAACAGCTATAACAAGGTAAAGGCTCAGGAGAACCTGTTGCACTGTTTAGCCCCCATGTTGGGATGTGTGGGAATTTATAAAATTAGAGGGTTTTGGGAAAATTGTAAAAGATAGGTTTTAGAGATAGTAGAATTGTGATTAGAGTTAAGTAGTAGCTATAAAATTGGTTAGTGGAAAAATTAGGTAAGAAGTAGAAAATTAAGGATAAATAGAACAATGTTTGTGTATTAACGTTTGTTTAGAATAATTTTTTAAGTTGTAGAAAAGTATATTTAGTAAGATATTAGGAATTTCTAAGCTTAACAATGGAGTTTTGTGTAGTGTGTTTTAAGGCTTACAAGCAGGTATTATATTCTAAATAACCAAGCCTTGTTTTAACCAAAGGTATGTGTGCTTATAGTGCTTGGATAGAACTACTGTCAATATGCTTTTGCTTTGTGTGGTTGGTCAAAAAACTTTTAAAGTAAGTTGTAACATTAAGTTCTTTATCTGCTGCCTAGGATGTGAGCTGCTGGCACCTTCCCATTGTCATAACCATGTAATGAGACTGATGCTGGAAAATAAACCAGCTCAAGGCACGTCCCTAGCAGTCTCATCCTGTTTGTGATTTGTACATAGCCCCAGCTGGCTGGGATGAACATCAGCTTTTTGCTCACCTCCCAGACTTTTGTCCATGGTGTCTTTGGGGACAGAGATAACAGGATGGAGGGGCTCAATGTGTCCCTAAGTGATGCTCTCTGCAGGTATGGAGCTGATGCTGGAAAATAAACCAGCTCAAGGCACGTTCCTAGCAGTCTCATCCTATTCATGATTTGTGCATAGCCCCAGGTGGCTGGGACGAACCTCACTAACTTTTTGCTCACCTCCCATGGTGTCTTTGGGGACAGGGATAACAGGGAGGTAGCCACACTGTGGGACCTCAGTGTATCAATCCTCTGTGGGTATGGAGCTGATGCTGGAAAATAAATGAGCTCAAGGCACGTGATTTGTACATAGCCCCTGGCTGGCAATAGGATGAACCTCACCAGCTTTTTGCTCATCTCCCAGACTTTTGTCCATGGTGTCTTGGGGGACAGGGATAACGGGGGGGAGGCCTCAGTGTGTCCTAAGTGATGCTCTCTGCCAGGTAAGGATTCCTCTCAGCTTCACGGCGCTCCTATGGGACTCTGGTCACCTCGGAACCCTTGCTTATGCAACACTTAAGCCTGGCTTAGCTCCTGTACCTGCGGAGCAGTCGTGCCCGCCGTAGCCTGTCTCGCAGACGCAGAGCCCGTCGCGGCAGAGCCCGCGGGCGCCGCAGCCCGCGGGGG
>NW_005054560.1:501401-507539 GCF_000277835.1 Geospiza fortis | reverse complement strand
CGGGGCACAGCGACTCCGAGCAGTTGCTGCCCGCCCAGCCCTCCATGCACACGCAGCTGCACGACTCCAGGCTGAAGTTCCCGTGGCCGCTGCACTGCGGGATGTAATCCAGCTGCCCTGCAAGGATGCGGGAGCGAGGGTCAGAACCCGGCGGGTGGGAGGTGGAAAAGGTCGGCGTTGGTCTCGGGTCAGCCCTCTGAGGGGCTGGAGAAGGTGTGGGGCAAGGCGGGGATAGTTCTCTCTCTGGCAAACTGGCGGCTTTAGGGCTGAAAGGGGAAGAATTGGTGGGGCTTGGGTGCATCCTAGGGAGCACTGGCCCCCATAACTGTGGGTGCCATCAGCCTTGTGGTGGTGCAGGTCCTCCCTTTGGTTTCTCTCCAGCTCAGCGCTCAACAGGAACTTCCCTAGACCTCTTACTGGGAAAAACCTTCCCTGGAGAAACCCTCTGCGCCAGCCATGACTCCTCTGGTCTCACATCTACCCACTTCTCCTTTTATAGCTGAGAGATCCGAGCTGCTTTTCCTCTCCTATACGAAGTAGGTATCATCCTCATCCCTATCCTGGAGAACCTGACTGGGACAGAACTGTTGGCTTTGGGCACACTGAGGTTGTGGAAAAGCAGGGATAGCACAAGGGCTCTGTGGCAGCACCTCTAATGCCCCCTCTTTACCTGGCAGCCTTGCACAGGGTGCTCTGGGCTGAGGAGGGATGATGGGGATGAAGGCAGCAGTCACTGACCCTGTTAATGCTCCCCTGTTTTGCCCTCAAACAGAGCCATTGCTCCAGCCAAGGGTTTATGCCAGGCAGGCTAACTTTTCCTTGCTGATTTGTACTGCTTTTCCTCATGTGAACCAAGGAAGGACAGAAACCCTTTCTGTGCTTCTTCCAAACCCTAAAGACCCCCAAGCCCCAGGACTCTGTCCCCAGCTAAATTTTCCATCCTAGCTGAACTCTCCAAGCAGCTTTTCCAGTGGGGAGATGTAGCAGATGCACATGTAAAAGCAGCTCAGTTACATGCTGTGCCAGACAGACACATTTGGGTTACTGTGCAGGACAATTCCCACCCAAACTGCAAATACTGGGAATGCCAGGCAGAATCTCTTTAGATCTCAGCCTCTAGCTGAGTTATCAAAAGATGAGAGAGGATGCTTCTAAGTGTGCTGGAGAAAAGAGGCTTTCCTCAGGGAAATTGCCTTGGGTGGTGGGGTAGGGATCCTGATTCCTTTGCAGTGCAGTGAATTGAAAGCAGCTCTGGTAAAAATAAATGAAATTATTCCAGTTTTAGCTCGGCACATCTGTGACAGGAGTGGGGACTCCACCAAGCAATGAATATTTAATGGGGCTGTCTATGCATGTTGCAAGTAACCCAAATAGGCCCATCAGAGTTTCAAATTAATTCCTTTAAAACAGGTATTTTTTCATAGCATTTCCTATGTGATTTTAACCCTCACTTTGCACAGACTGATGTTTCCTGTTTTGTCTTAGTTATTAATGCAGCTGATGGATGTGGCACTGGAAGGGATGTGGGCTGAAGCCATGGCTGGGAACACATTGACTTCCACTGGCCACATGATAGATGCCAGCCCAAGCCACCCTGCTGTGTGTCCATCCTTGTTTCTCCCTCCCTGACCAGCACACCTTTGGTGTAACTCTAGACCTGAGGACTGATTGCACTCACTTCATTTTAATGTGTCCTACACACAGAAAAATGTCTCCTTCCACTGGAAAAATCACACTAATAGCTGCAAAACTTTAAAAGAAAAAATGCAGTGAGTACTGGGGATAAAAGGGTTGGTTTTAATTTCTCTTCCTTTCTGCTGCTGCTCTTGGTGTGAAAAGCAGTTTTCCCCTGGAAAGATGTCCTGTGTCATTCTCCTTGCTTAGTGTTTTCTTTCCTGCAAGGAGCCCTCGTGGGCTGAGCTGCATTTGGGATGGATGCCCTTTGGGACAGCCCCTCTTCCTCGAGACAAAGAGAACTATCAGTGTGCTGGCTCCTGGGTCATGGAAATGCAGCTGCCAGCCCAAACCTGCCTGACCCATCTCATTTCAGCTGAGTGCTGCTTTCCTGAGCCTGGGGGGCAGCTGAGGTGGAGCAAGGGGCTGCCTTCAATGGAGTAACCCTAATGGGACCTCTTGGAGGTCTCCACCAAAGCACATCTTTTTATTCAGATGGAGTATTTTGTGCCTTTTTTTTTCTTTTTTAGGTTTTGTTTGCTTATTTAATGTATTTTTTAATCCTTTTTTTTTTAAACTCAGCTTTTCAGATGTGTTCATTCCCCCTGCAGAGAAGATGAAGGGGCTTATTGCCAGCTCCCATGGGGCTGCCTTCAGCCCAGGGACAGCTCAGGAGAGCAGCAGCCACATCTCTGCCCCTGTCCCACAAGCAGTGGCTCATGTCTAAGAGTGCTGGGAGGACTGCAGAGTTGAGAGATCCCCCTGCTCACCCCTAACCAGCTGTAGTTTCATCCCTAAAGGGGTTCAGCTCTCTCTCCATTGTGGAGTTTTCACAGTGAGTGTGGACAGGGCGCTCAAGTGACCAAAGCCCTCCCAGGCCTTTTCCTGCCTTAAGAGGACTTAAACTAAGTTTTTCACTAAAGCCACAGCCCCATTGTGGGTAAACACTGGTTTTCCTCTGTCACCACTCTGAGTGGCACCATCAGGTTCTCATTATTTCTCCTGCCTCTCTCTCAAGCCCTCAGCCCCCAGCAAGAGCTAACAGGATGGCGTTACTACCTGTGGCTGCATTTTCTTGGCAGCAATTGGAGGTGCATTGGTCCCGGAGGATGGAGACCTCCCTCTCCAGCATCTCAATCCTGCTCAGCAGCTCCTGCAGGGATGGGAGGGAGGTGGAGCACTTGCAGGCCTGCTTGGGCATGTTTATCCTGTGGGTGAAGGTGACCTGGCTCTCGCTGTCGGAGGTCTGCTCCGTGTACTCTGCCAGCCGGTCGTCTTCTGAACTCACCTCCTCGCCCGAAGACTTGAACATGGAGGAGCAGCAGCTGTCCAGGGGGATGTTGATGTTGTAGATGTGGTGGAAGACCATGGGCTGCTCTTTGGTGGGTGGGCTGCAGTTGGTGAGGCCAGCTGCCTCATCCACCGCTGTCCTCTCGGCCGGCTCTGTCGTCGCCTCCAGGCGGCACTCAAACGGCTTGAGGACAGCGCCCAGCAGAAGCAAGTTGAAGCTGATGACCACACTCCTCAGGATTGGGTTTTCACCATCAGTCCCCATTTTCCTGGGAGTGGGAAGAACCTTCCAAGCTAGTCTTGGTCAGCCAAGAGCGGGGAGGACCTGGGAACACAGAAGCAAAAGAGCATGGTTGGTGTTAGCCTTGAAACTATGCTCAGCACGGAGAGGTAGATCCTTCTTAGGACTTATCCAGACACATGTGGGGCCAGCTTCACCCACACGCAGTCCTGCTGGCTTTGGTGTGCAGGGACACAGTTTGGGGTAATTGGGAGTGGGGCTGAGCTGAGCCTCATCCCCCAACAGGCTGCAGCTGTGAGCAGCAGGTGAGCAGCAGTGACAGCAACGAGCCATGGAGTGCCCAAGGGCACTGACCAACCACCAAAGGGAACAGAGGGCACACAGGTGCAGTGCATCAATAGGAGGGGATAAAAGGTTGGGCTAAAAAACAGGAGGAGCAGATGCTTGCAGTCCTCTAAAGTGCTGTAGTGTTGCTCTGTATAGGTCGAAGCTTTCTGAAATGTGTGATGTTTCTCTGTGTATTGTGGCTGTCCCAACTGTGACATTGGTGGAGCCTAAATCAATGCTGAATGGAACCCATGGCTGGTGGGAACACCTTGTCATGGCCATTGAGCAGTGACAAAGACAGATTCTTGTTGTTGTTTTTTTTTTTTTTTATTTAGGAAACAATAGATCTAGTGCTATCAAAGCACCAAATACTCATCTCTGGGCCACTTCCACATCTTACTTTGCCACCCTCTACCAAAGCCATAACCTTGAGCAGTTGCTACCTCTTGCTTCTAATGGCCCTCCTGCTCTGGAGCTCCTCTCCAGCTCCCTGGGGAGTATCCCTGCCTCCCCCATTACCCTGAATGAATGAAAATATATGTTTGCTGGTTTCTCTCCAACAACACCTGGAACTCTTTTGGTAAACTCTCTTTTTTTTCCCCTGGTTTTAGGAAAAGCAAGGAAAACAGAAATAACTCTGCAATGGCATGGTGCTGACCGTGCTCACAGAAGACAGGTTCTGTAAGTTGCAGTTTGGGGCTGCATTCTCAGACCCTGACTCCTACAAGTCCTCCTCTCCCCTCTGGGCTCTCTGCTGGCTCCTGGGTGGCCCTGGCTGACCCACAGGGAGACTCCTTGTCCCTGCACAATGGGGCAGCCGTGGCAGGGCAAGGCACAGGGACTAATGAACACAGACTGCCTCTGATTGACTCGCTGGTGCTCAAATCTCAGCACCCCCTCCTCGGCCTCTCACTTGGCTTTTTGTGTGTGCTCAGAGTGGAAGTAATTGT
The DNA here is from genome assembly GCF_000277835.1 of Geospiza fortis. Taxonomy (NCBI): domain Eukaryota; kingdom Metazoa; phylum Chordata; class Aves; order Passeriformes; family Thraupidae; genus Geospiza; species Geospiza fortis. Next base: position 503,057 of record NW_005054560.1, on the reverse strand, counting down.
GGCCATGGGCCAGCTGCTCCGAGCCAGGCCAGTGCTGCAAAGGAAAACTCCTTGCAGGATTACCGGAGCAGCTTAGGCACGGGGAAATGAAACGCTTCCTCTCCCCCTCTGTGCAGCCAGCTTGCCTCAAGAGAGGTATCAGAGCCAGTTTGTGAGCACAGCTGGATGGGGGAGAGGGGCTCTGTGTGGGTGCAGGAGTGGGAGATGGATGGTGGGTAAAGGAGGGTGAGCAGACACACACAGCACTAATGACAGTGAGCAGGGTAGTTGGGCAGTGAACAACTCTGTAACCCACAGACTGAACCCATTCATCTGCTGCTAGGAACTGCCAGCCTTATTGGTCTGAATCTCTTTATCAGTACATTCATTACAGCTGCCCAGCTCTCCTTTCTGAGTGGCAAGTCATGGCATTCCCTCCTGCCCCTTGGGCAGGGCATGATGCTGTGGGGATGTTGGCATCCCTGGGGAGTGATGCCAGGGAGATTTCCTGTAATATCACTGGTTGGGCTCTTAGGTGTGAAATGGTGAAAAGTCACCATGGTTCAGGCTGAATCCACAGGGCAGGTGGATGCTCCTTGGAGTCCTCCAACCCAGAGCAGGCCAGACATCCCTATTAATCCTCAGCTTCTTCCCAGAGGCTTGGGCTGGCAGCTCTGAAGCCCTGCCAGGTTTGTGAACACATTCCTGAGCTCTGTCATTGCCATTCCCTCTCTGGTCCCGCTCTGTCTCCTGCTCCTCATGTCAACAGTTTGCTTTTCCCTAAAGGACCCATGAGAGTCAGGGTGGGCTGGGAGGGCTCTGGGGCTGCTGGAGCAGTCTGACAGCTTCACTCGTGTCTGCCTGGGGAGAGAAACATCCAACATTCCTCCTTTGGTTCCTCATTTTCCTGTGCTCCTGATGCTTCCCAGGCCAGCTCACACTGCACTGACAGAACCATTAAAAACCATTGGTGGGGAGAACAGAGCCAGGACTGCATATTTTTCATCCCCCTTTCACAAGGAAAAGAAGCCACTTTCTGTGTCATTTAATGTGTAAAATTTGCATTAGAGCAAATTCACCTGGGTTGCTTTTAGTCTTTTTTTTTAATGACGGCTTCGTTGTCCCCAAGTTCAGCTAAAACTCCCAGCTGGTGGCCTTCTGGATGGCTGTGATCCCTTCATCCCTAGAGGTGGCCTTGGAAAAGCTCCCATCCAGAGCACTGAAGGCAGCTCTGGGCCTGTCACTTTGCTGGTGTCTGCTGTCCATGTCCTTCTCCTTCACTTTCTGCTGGACCGGGACAATGCCTCTCCATCCCAGAGTGGCCTCTGTGTGACCAGGATAGGACAGCTGATCTCCAGGTGCCTCTGGGGCAGCTTCTATATTTTACCAGAACTGGTTACCTTTAGTTTGTTTTGCCTTTTGCCCCCCCTCTACAATTCCCCCAAAACATGGGTATTTGAATTAAAGTTCAAATTAAAGAGTGATTACAGTTAATTATGAAGTTTGGCAGGCAATGAGCTTTTGGCTCCAAAGCATTTCAACTTTGGGGAGCTGTGAAAGAATCAATCTGCTGCAATTTCTCTGTGGTGCTCAATAAAAAATACAGGCAATAGAAAACTGAGAAAAATATTTGAAGGTTTTGCCAAACATGTACCACAGCAAAGCTCTCTCTTTCCT
>NW_005054560.1:474005-501388 GCF_000277835.1 Geospiza fortis | reverse complement strand
ATCCAGGATTTGTGTGTTCTGGGCCAGCAAAGGAAGAAACATAAAAACCCTATCAAATCCACAGCACATCCACCCTAATTATATCTTTTCAGTTATTTTTACATTTTGCTGATGGGCTGTATCTGTGTGAGCAGCTTTATGAGGATGAATGCAGAAGGAAACCTGTGTGTGGGGAGGCTTGGAGCAGCTGTGCTGAGAAAGTCATTAATGCTGTGGCAGTGATTTGGGGGGTGGGGAAACAGCATCCCCCCAAAATGCAGCATCTGCAGCCCTTTTTTTATAATTTACTATGGGAATGTAGCAAATGCAAACCGGGCTCTTGCAGGATGGGTGCAGAGACATCAGATCTGCACAACGAGTATGATGCCAGCAGTTTTATCTGTGGCATTTTGTGGGGACAGTTTAACATTTGGATGATCCAACAATATTTCTATTTTCATGGCAGTTTTGATGAATTGCTTTGGTTAAAAAAAAAAGTCAAATGTTGCCTGGGAAGATGTTTGAGAAAGGAAAATATTTGTTTCTTCAGCCATATATTGTGCATTAAAATGTTTTTGAAGTCACTAAAGATGTGAAATTGAACTTTTTTTTCTTTTGAGTGAGAAACCTTTTAATCCACACAGAGCATACAGAGATGGATATGTGTGTATATACATTTATGTGCATTTATTGCATCCCTTTTTTCTGAACACCAGGTAAACCCAAGCCCTGCTGTTTGGTGCAGGTGACCAACTGGAAAATCAGATCTATTTGGAGTTCAGGCCAGTGCTCATCCTCAATGCTGACCAACAAACCATCAATAAATATGGTAATTACAGTAGTTGTGATAAGCTATAGATAAAAGTTAAGGTATGGATTACTGTATTAAGATGCTCAGCAAAGAAAAGTCTATAATGCACTGTAACCTAAACTAAGGGTCTGCAGGGCTGCCTGCAGCTGGAGCTGACAGCTGTGGGCACAGCTCTGTCACCCGCCACCCTGGGCTGCTGTGACTCCTTGAATACAATAAACTGCATTTTGGAGAGCTGCCTGGAGTCCCACATCCCTCATTTCAGCTCTTACACTTCCACACCAACCTGTGAGGCTGGGCATGTGCTTTGTGACAGGTGAGTGTTTGGTAGCCCGCCCTTTGAGCCCTAGGATTTGATGTCTGTTGGGGATGGCCTCAGCTGCCCTCCTGCCAGAACAGCCCCGTCCTTGGGGATTCCTGCCTGGGCAAAGTCCTCACACCCTGCACTTCACACCACGCATTTATTCACAGGGAGCTGTGAAATGAACCCCCCTCAGCAGGCCTGTATGATGCAGAAAGGTTTATTTCATCCTTCCATGGTGCCTCTGGGAGTTTAAGGAGTTTCACCAGGGAGAGCTGGGGACAGGGCTGGGATAGCTCCTGCTGCTGTTCTCACCAGCACCTCCATTTGCACGTAGAGGTGCTTCTGGGTCATCTCTCCTGCCCTGTGCCTGGGGAGAGTTTAACTTTCTGAAGCATGATTTTGGGATGGGGACAGACCTTTCAAGATGCTAGCCTTCAGTGCTAAAGCTCTGCACTGTGTTCCCAAGGCCTGTGCTGGCCATTGTCCCTGCCCCAGCAGCTCCTGGAGTTCCACTGGAGATGCTGAGAAGCTGTAAATGAGAAATTAGCTGCAATTATGGAACATCACAGGGCATAAATACTCTCTAAATCCTCTTTAATTACATGGTAGCACTTAATTACATGGCAACAAGAATGTAAGCACAAAAATAAATATTATTTCAGTTTTATCTTTAGCAGAGGCACTAGTAATTAATTTTGGAGGGTGTAGGACCTGCGTGGTGTGGACTCCACTAGCACAGTACTGCAAAGGTGCTGCTGCCCAGGACAGACAAACCTCCCTTCTTCTCCCTCTCCAACAGACACAACTTTGTCATGTCTTCCCATTCCCCACTCAGTGTCATCCCTCTCTCTGTCTGTCCCCATTCCCCACTCAGTGTCATCCCTCTCTCTGTCTGTCTGTCTGCATGCCGAGGCACAGACAGAGACTTGCAGATGTCAGGATAAGGCAGGGCCTGTCAGTGAAGTGTCCACTCATCCTCCTTGTCCTAGGTTGGAAGATGTGGCTGGGGGGGGATTCTATCCCATCTGTCACAGGTGGGGCAGTTATCTTCTGTTCATTGGGCAGTTTTCTTTATCTCTTCCACAGCCAACCCTCCCTCCAGGGGATCTCTTCTGTTCATGAGCCATCAATTATTAATTATCTTCTGTTCATGGCCACTGAGTGTCCCTGCAGGGCTGATCAAATTCCATCATCCCATGGGGAGGTGCTGTGCCCAGGGGAGGAGCCAAGCATTCCTACCTGGACACAATCTGAGCTTTGGGACAGCACAGCAGCCTTTGCCCACTGCTTTGCCAGAGGAGCAGCTTTCTGCTGCCCTGCATTGCCAGAGGGAGCCCAGGCCCATCTGCAGCAGCCCTGGAGCTGCAGAGGAAAACTCCCCCCTTGTGCAGGATCCCTGCTCCAGCAGCAGCACAGCTGGCACTGCAGGAGGGCTGAGCCCCCATGGGATGGGAAATGGGGCTGTGCCACCCCCTGACACACAGGGGGGCAGCTCCTGCTCTGACTCTGACAGTGTTGGTTTGTACTATTGCATTTGTATTTTTAATTTTCCTTGTACATAACTGTCATTCCTACTCCCATATCTTTGCCTGAGAGCCCTTTAATTTCAAAATTACAATAATTCAGAGGGAGGGGGTTTGCATTTTCCATTTCAGGGGAGGCTCCTGCCTTAGCAGACACCTGTCTTTTCAAACCAAGGCACTCCTGCATGGAGAAAACCAGGCAGGAGAGCCTCCGTTGACACTGTTGAGTCAGGGACAGAAAGAAGACTCCAGTGTTCAGGTGGATCAGAAGGCAAAAGGGTTTAATGAAAGTAGCTGGGTCTTTTTATAATGTGACTCACTAAGGTGACACTTGATTGGTCTCAAAGTAGAAACATCTCATATTATTGGTGACTGTGAATAACACACTTTAGAGAACCATATCTATAAACAATGGTTACAGAAAGAGAGATAATAATTGTTTGAATTCTTTTGTCTAAGTTTTCTACAGCTTATTCACAGCCTCCCAGGATTTTCCTGGGAGAACCATGTCTCTCTCTGCTCAGAAGATATGTAATTACCACACCATGGTTCATTCATCCCACCTCAGTCATGCTGTGAGCTCCCATCCCATCACCAGCCATGGGGATTTGGATCACTCTCAGCCTTTTGGGCTTTCTTCCCCCTTTGCTCCCAACGTTCTGCTCAGCAGCAGTGAGTGCTCATCTGGCTGCTGCTCGGCTGTCACCTTGCATTAGAGTCTGCAGATCACCCCAGAGCTCCTCGGGGCTGAGCTGAAGAGGATGCAAACCTGGCTTGGGATGCTTCTTTGCCAAAATGCTGCCACCCATTACCCCCGGCACAGACGGAGCATATGCCTTGATGAAGATAAAGGGGAGTGCAGTGAAGCACAAAGTCACCTTGAAGAGCTTGGATGCACCTTAACCTCTGTCACCACATACAAAAAACCACCTCATTTAAATGGAGAACAGTGCTGTGGACCAGCAGAGGAAGACCCCTGCTATTTCCCTGTTTTTTATCCATAATTAGTGCATTGCAGCATGTTCCCCTGGGAGCTCTGAGCAGGAGCACACAGGAACTCGGTTTGCTTTCAGTAAGAGCAGACCCACCTGCTGAAGTCAAATAAGCACAGGTTTTTTACTTTCTCTTCGGTTTGCCACATCATTTATACCCTTACCCAAAGTCAGGGGGATGGAAAAGGAATGCTCATCTGGTGCATTTTTGATTAATTTCCCCTTCACATGTAATTTTACATCACAGAGATGAAGCAGAGCTGATGTGATCACAGTTGAGTATGCTGTGACTTTCCCTCCACCTGCCCCATACTGAAAAAAATTCAGATTTCCCTTTCTTTTTAATGTATTACTCAAACTAAACAGCACGTTACAGTCGATTTACACGCACATGCAACCTGGCAGGCAGCAGCAGGGATTGTGCTGTTTCAACCTTCCAATAATTGATATTTTCTACTTGCCTTCCCATTGTAATTTCCCTGGAATGTAGAGAGCAGCAGCAGATACTTGTGGAACAGATTTGAGGCTGGAACAAAGCTGCCACGGTGGAGCTGGCTGAAGCTGGGTGATTTTCCTTGGGCAAGGGTTGTTCCAGGCCCCTTTGGGGACCTGCAGCATCTCCTCAGGAGGGGAACAACCTTTGGTCAGTGGCCACAAGGAGCCTGCAAAGATTTTCTATCACATCCCGTTGAAAAGACAGAGAGAACATGAGCAAGCTGGAGCAGAGACATGAATCATCTTCCTGCTGCAGAGGCTTCATTTGATAAATAATGTATATGGAGTTTACAGTGATAACTGCTTTCTCCCCACCCAGGCAGCTGGGCTGGGTTTGGATCTATTCCTCCTCCCAGGCAGTTTGACAGACTCTGTTTTGTCAGACAGGTTAATCTCACCACTGGCCAGCCACACCTGTGGGTATGGAGAGGAGCTGGCATTCCCAGACGTGGCAGGAGGAAAGAAATTTGCTGGGGGTGCAATTTGGGAGATCTCCTGAGGTTAATGGATGTATGGCTGAGAGGAGATGTGTGGCTCTGTGTCAGAACCCAGGACATCCCTCTGGCTGTCCTGGATGGCTCAAACCTCTGCCAGGGGGCTCAGAGACCTTGGCACAGAGCCCAAGACCCCTGTGCCTTTGATTTTGCACAGAGCCTTTGATTTTGACCCATGGAAAAAATTACCAACCTTTATATGAGGAATTGCAAGCCAGGAAAGTTTAAGTAGAATGATAGTTAGTTTGTCACAGGGTGAAAAGTAGAATTTTGGGGTTTTTAGAATGGGGGCTTGGGGTCCCAAGATGGAGGGATTTGGGTGTGCCTTGTCCTTCTTTCTCCTTCCTAGCCTCCATCTTCTGGGTGATGTTGGCACTTTTAGATTGGTTTAGAGTAGAAGCTCACTGTCTAACATAGGTGATAGGTATTGGGAAGTTATGGTAAATAGTGTACACGCAGTTTTTAGTATAAAAAGATAACACTACCCCAAGGATGGGCAGTGTGCCTCAACCCAACCTTCTGGACAAATCTCAACAGGTCAGAGAAAGAAAGATAAGAGAAAATAAACAACCTTGAGAACCAGAACAGAAGAATCCTGACTCCATCTTCAACTGCCAGGCTGGGAAAAGAGACTCTCTGACACATCTTGGGGTCATCCTGAGCACAGAGACCCCTGAGAGCCCTGGGCCTGCACATGAGCACCAGCACCAAGATGCTGCACCCTGCTCCAGCCCCATGCTGCAGAGCTGGCTTCCCCATCCCAGCACCAAGGCCCTCATCCCACCACTGAAATAATTGTTTTGTCTTCAGACATGCTTTCCAAAGAGTACCTGGCCACCTCCCACCTCAGGAAAGATGGGACCTTGGAGGTGACAGCTACATCAGCTCTGGTTGTCCCTGAGGAGCACTGGATAGCACTGGAGCAAGGATTATCCTTTGTGATCCCACGCTGCTGGTACAACAGCATGAAGTGAGGTGTTCCCATCACCCTCCCTGCCCAGTTTTCCTCCCCTGAGAGCACAGCAGCCACCACAACGGGACAATCCAAACTACAGTCCTTGTCCTCCCTCGTGTGGCATCTCAGGCATGGAGATGGGAAAATGGGGGCTGAAAGCTGGACTCTTTAGGGAGCGAAAAAAGGAGGAATTTCCTCTTGCCTCTCTTGTTTTTGGGCTTCTGATGAATAGCAAGGGGGGATGGAGGAGGAGGATTGTGACCACCCCTGAGCCTCAGAGATCCTGGTGACTCCAGGATTTCTGACCTGCAAGAACCTGTCTGGCTTGAGGTAGAGAGAAGGGCTCACAGATGTAGGACAGAGCTGGTCTGGGCTTTTAGCATGTACAATAGCTGTGGGTGTGCAGCTCAAATCCCACATTTCCTTAGGTTTGGTCCTCCTGCCAGCTGGGATAGCCTCCATGGCCATGTCTGGATGTGAGGAGCTGGCTGGGCACCTGCATGGAGCCACTAGAAGAATATAAAATGGCTTTCATCAAGGCACACCACAGAAAATGCTCTTTAGTCATTTTTATAGCAGGCCTTGAAGGCTTTGACTGGAGTGATTTGGTTAAAAATAGATTTGTTTCTGTTGGAATTTGGTGGGAAAACCTGGGCTACCATATTAATGAAGGTAAGTGAGAAAACCCATGTCTCTTCCCATTTTACATCCCTGTGGAAGAACGGGAAATAGCTTCAGCACTTTTACTGCAGAGATAAAAAAGATCCTTGTGAGGGGAAAATAGCTGTAGTCAGTGTGGGCTTGCACCAGCTAAAGATTGGAGTTGGGTTAGGGTTTTATTGCCCTATAATAGGCAAGTGCCTCATCAAGGAGTGGATATAAATGCAAAACATAATTTCATGGGGCCACTGCACAGCTTGAGAGCTTGGAAGCCAACCCACTGCTTTGCCACGTATTTTATGTGAGAGCTTGGTTCTGTTCACCCTAGTTCTCCCAACTAATATTGCATTAGTTCACAAGCAAACACCTAAAATCAATTTTAAGGCTGTTTTAATGCTGAAGAACTCTGTGGAGATCTAAGATTCAGGATGAAGGAGAGCTCTCACGTCCTGTGACAGACAGTGATGATTCCTTTCATGAATGGGTCACAATTCATCTTCGGATTGACTCCTTGGTCCCCAGTGTCCCAGAATTCAGGCTCAGCACTTTGCATTTCCAAGACTTTCATAATTTCTAATCCAACATTAACCAGAGTCAGTTGAAACACACTTTCTTTGCTGTCCTCCTTCACTTCTGATCAAAGCAATAGATAAATGATGACAAATGACACACTGTGGCCATTTGAGAAGGGCTTGCTGAACTGAGAAACAAAATCTCTTGGGCAGCAATTGCAGCAGCGGAAACAGCCAGAAATATTTATATATCAGTGTTAGAGCAGTTTAAAACTGAGGAGTTACTGGCTGCATCTTCTTCCTACGGAAAGTGAGGAGCAAATGCCCCTTGATGCCTGCTGGGAATGGGACAGCCCTGTCAAATTAGGCAAACTCAACCTGCTAATGGAGTGGATTTGGATTGCTTCTCACACACCTGAGACAGAGCAAACAGGAGAGGGCTCAAAGGGATTTAATCCAAGGAATGGGCTCACGGGAACCTCATGAGGTTCAACAAGGTGAAGAGTAAAGCCTTGAGTCTGGGTTGGGGCAGCCCCTGCTGTAACACAAGCTGAGGAAAGAAGGGATAGAGAGCAGCCCTGGGAAGTTCTTGGAGTAGACAGCAACCCTGGGAAGTTCTTGGAAGGAATGGCAGATGAGAGGCTGGGCATAAGCTGACAATGTGTGCTCACAGCCCAGAGAGTGACTGTCATCCTTGGTGGGCAGCAGGCCAAGGAGGTGATGCCCACCCTCTACTTGAGGAACCCCATCCCTGGAATGCTGCATCTGGCCCAGGTGGCCTCAGCACAGGAAAGAAAACCTGTTGGAGCAGGTGCAGAGGAGGCCATGAAGAAGCTCTGAGGGCTGGAGCACCTCTGCTATGCGGGCTGGGAGAGCTGGGGGTGTTTCAGGAGAAAATTAGGCTCCAGAGAGACCTTAGAGCACCTTCCAGTGCCTAAAGGGGCTTGAAGAGAGCTGGAGAGGACTTTAGACAAGATCCTGGAGTTGCAGGACACAGGGAATGGCTTCAGAACTGCCAAGAGCAGTTTCCTATGGAATGCTGAAATAGCAGCCCACAGAACAGCGCCGTGGTGGTGGAAGTTTACTTGGTGCTGCTGTCAGACTCAAATGGTTCATGCCTGAAACATTGCTATGAAGGAGTTTTGCCCATCACAGCAAGAGCTGTGTAAAGAAACCACATCCACAGAAGTCCAGCCCTCCTTGGAGATGCCTGCCTGGAAACTGCCTGGATCAGACACAGGGAACACTCTGGTTCCACCACCTCAGTTCTGGGGAGAGGCAAACAAGGCTGGGGGGAGGAATGCATCCACAGGAAAGCCAGACACAGCAGGAAATCACCCCTGGCTGGGTTTGGGCTGGGGGGGAGCACGGCCCACAGAGGCCGGGTTTGCACAGACCCCCCCCCAAAATGAGGGGGAGGAGGCACCTGGGCATCCCCACCTGCCCTGAGGTGGGATATACATTAACCCTTTGCATTCTGGGCACCCTCACCACCAGAAAACCAGCTGAGGGATAATCTGGACACCAGTGGGACCCATGGAGGGGTGACATTTTCTTTATTCTGTCTCTGCTACTCTCTTTCTGTCCCCCCACCTCTTTCCTATTTTTTTCTTCCTCTCTCTCTCTCTCTCATACTTGCTATCAAATCAAATCCATACTATTGACTTTGGCATATGGTCCTATTTGCACCTTAATTCAGGCAGAGGCATCTCTAAGAACTTTATAAATTGGACCATAACAGCTGCCAATCTAATTTTCCATTCTAGAGAGATATTTTAGAACTCAAAGTCCTCTTACTTCGGTGGAACTTTCTGTGTAGCGCTTTTCTTTCTCAAAGTCCAAAATACTCCACTAAAATGCAATGAGAAAGGAAAACAGAGCCCTCAGACATTGGTTGGGAGGGTGACAGGGATGACTCCATTGCCCAAATTGTGGAAAACAAATTAATTTTACAGTCTGCTCTGAAATCTGGGTGTGTTCTCCTCCTATCCTGGCTGGCATTGCCGTGTCTAATGTGGTATTTAGCTGCTCTCTAGGAGATACAACTGAGCTGTGCTGTCTCTGATTCCTTGTCTTCTTTTATATGTGGAGTACACAGAAAAAAATGTTCCTTCAATGCAACCCTTGGCTGGAAGATCAATAGCAGTTTGACGTGTTGGTTTGGGTTTTTTTTCCTAATATTCAGTTTTGTAGGGATTGGGGAGCTGGTGGAGAAAACTTTATTTTCATGCAGCACATGGACATGTTGAGTTTTGCAGCTGGGTTCTGGGCTTTTATCACAAACTTCCTGTGGCCAGGGGCAGGCAACAAGTCAGGACCCCCTGTGCTCATCTCAGAGCCTTTCTGCCCAAAGAGATGGACACCCTGGAGCTGGAGCAGGGCTGTGTTTGGCTTCAGTGCCCTGCTGTGCCCCATAGAGGGTCTTGTACAGTGCTGCAGGATGCTCTGACAGAAGGTTTTCTGCTTGTAAGTCATTTTAATAATTTTCATACATGATTTTGTTTCCCAGCAGAGAACTGAGTCTGCTAGACACAAGCCTGCCTTGGCTGCTCTGGAGAAACTAAAGGAACACCAAGCATTGCTAAGAGTTATTTTGAAATTCTACCTCCTTCTCCCTGTGCTTCTCCTTTCTCAATCTGCTGCAGGTGAGGTGGGTGATTAGAGGGGTGGTGCCAGCCACAGCTAATTGGGATCAAATCCTGTCAGCCTGTGTGCCTGCACTAATTTCTGTGCTCGTTTTGCCAGCTGGGATGGGTCAGGAGCAGGGGATTGTGCTGCAGGAGGGGTCGGTGGTGCTCTGCACAGGTTGGGCAAGAAGGAGAGGGAAGGGGGAGGTTTGTTGGGGTTTGTGCTTCAAGAGGAACATCTCAAGTTTGCTGTGGTGCCCACGGGAAGTTGTCTTTCACACTGGGCACAAAAAATGCCAGAGGATTCACTAGGAATGCTTCTGTCTCATTCCAGTGTGTGCATTAGCATGCCACCTGTGTGCTGCCTTCCTGAGAGTCACGGAGGAGGAAATGCATCAATCTTCTGCCGCCTGGCTCTTGTGTTTGCAGTTCAGGTGTGCTGCTTGGGTTGATTTTCTGCTGTCTCATTCTCTACAGTGCTGGGCTGTCTTCTGTAGCTCACATTTATACAAAATATAAACATATTCATTCTTTATTTTTTGAGAAAATATATATATATATTTGGGGGATGTGTGGTTAACCCCTGATCTCTGCCAAGCCAAGGTCACAGAAGGACATAGCAGTTAATCACAAGTTTGGAGGAGATTCAAGTACTGTCTTTTAGTCTTCACACCCTGAGAAAAATGGCATTTAAAAACCAGCATCCAGCCTTAAGCTTCTCACAGCTGCCTGTTATCTACAAGTGCTTTATTGTTGGGCCACTGTGGTGGTGTTCACAGGGGTTTTAGGATGAGGGAAGAGATGAGAATCTTGACTTTATGTGTCAGAAGGCTGATTTATTATTTTATGATAGATATTATATTAAAAGAAAATTATATACTAAAACTATACTAAAAGGACAGAAGAAAGGATTTCATTAGAAAGCTGGAAAGGAAAAGGAATGATAATAAAATCTTGTGACTGACTAGAGAGTTTGAGACAGCTGGACTGTGATTGCTTATTAATTAAAAACAACTACATGAGATTAACTAAAGATGCACTTGTTCCATTCCACAGCAGCAGATAATTATTGTTTGTCTTTTGTTTCTGAGGCTTCTTGGCTTCTCAGGAGAACAATTTTAGTAAAAGTATTTTTCAGCAAATATGTCTGTGACAGGCCACAGCCACAGGTGCCCACCCATCCTGCAGGAGAGGTGCTCGTGGTCTGGGCAGGCACTTCCTACCACAGGGAAATGCAAGTTTATGTTGAGTTTAAAAATAATGGGATTTGCTGGCTTGGGGAGCCCAAAGATTTGAGGTCAAAAGTGTTGGTGCCAATGGGATCCATTCATCCAAGAGCTGTGGTGGGTTCACCTAGCTCTGGCTGTGTCTGTAATTATGTTCTTGTCCACACAGGATCTTCATGGGATCACAGAATAGTTTGGGCTGAAAGAGACCTCACAGCTTATCTAATCTGACCCTCCTGCCATGGGCAGGGACACCTTCCACCAGACCACAGTGCTCTGAGCCCTGCCCAACTTGGACATTTCTAGGGACAGCCCATGCACAGCTCCTCTGGGTGACCTGTGCCCATGCCCCTCCACTCTAATTATGGAAAAACTTCTTTATTTCTAGTCTAGGTTGGGGTTTTTTGGAGGGGATATATGATGGAAACTTGTCTGCATTTCATGTCAGCCTTCCCCGAAACGTGAAAAATTACTTTCCAAATTGCTGTGACAGCAGGAACTTAAATCAGATCTTAAATACCCATAAAACTGTATTAGCTGTGGAAGTCCCCCCTTCCTGGGGCTGGGGAAAGCACCATGGCAGCTGGAAGGGACCATCATGTATTGCCAAATGCATGGAGAAATGGGACCAGGGACCAATCTGCTCTGGGGCAGCAGCTCTGAGCCCTGCTGAGAGCAGTGGAGCATCCTGAGAGCTCCAGCCCCTGGCTCCAGGCCTGGAGTTGGAAAATGCAGATGGAGGAATATCAAATCAGCTCACACACTCCTATGGAGCTCAGCTTTGTGTAGTTTAGGTTGAGAAATGGCCCTGAGGCTTGAGTTTATTTTAAAGGAAATCTCTCAAGCCGTGTTTCAGTGGAATTTGTTTTCTAAGTTACTTTAAACTAAGGGGAAGGAGAAGAAATTGCTGCAAAGCCAAGTTTTGGTGGGTCTTGGCTTGCTGTTGCCAAACGTGGCTGAAGTGCTGATGCTGAGAGAGCAGAGTGACCTTTGTGGAGAGCCAGCTGCTGCCTGTGAGCTGAGCCTGCCAGGGGAGGACAAATCTCCCCCATTCGCTGCTCCAGAGAGCGAGCCAAAGCCTGCCAGGAGGCAGCACCAGCCCAGAACCTGAGGGATGCAGGCGAGGATGCACAGCATGGTGATCACTGGGGCTTGGCATGGCCTTTGGGATGTTTGCTGTGCTTAGTTTTCTCTTTCCTCCTGTAAACAGCGGGGAGAGGGCATCCCCTCAGTGCTGCACACCCAGTCCAGAGCTGTGCTTCCCGCTCCTGGGCCTTGCCTTCTCCTCTCCCCTTAATCCCAGGCTCTCCTGGGGGCTCTGGAGCAGGGCTGAGGCTAAGAATACTTTTCTCCCTTTGTAATTTATTTTTAGCTGCAGCCCTGAGGGTGCAGTGTCAGAGCTGCTGGTGTTTGCCTGGAGGATGACTCAGAGGGAGCTGATGCCCAGGTGACAGAGCTCCTGGATCCACTGCAGGTGTTTGTCTGTCTATCAGCTCGTGGGCTCTTCAGCAGTGCTTGGAGGAGACAATCTCCTCCCCAGCTGTGCACAGAGCCCCTCCAGGTGGTGCCATGTGCTCTGCAGCCCTTGTGTGTCTCTGCTTCTGCACCACGGGAGGAAAGCCAGATTGCCTGAAGACAGGGCAGCATGGATGCCTTGACTCACACCCAAAGCAGCCCCTGGGGTGTCCCCACCCACACCTGCATGTAGGGGGACACAGTATGGGTAAATGAAGGTGGTAGAGAATGTAATCAAAGACAATAAGTGGTGATCCCGACGTGATTCGGGACTAAACTATATTGCCCTGTGGATTTGGGGAACCAGGATTTGACCATATAACCCCGTGGATTCAGGGAAACCGGATTTGAATACTAAACCATTGGCAAACTGTATCAATTACAGCTATTAGTGTTTGTTAAATATGAGTACTTTGTAAACTGAGAAAAGCTATAAAACCAGACTAACATATAGCTGTACTATAATATGCTGTTTGAACACTTGTATAACTCTTAGTTCTAAATGAAATATAGGAATATGCCATAATGTTAATATGTACTTCTGGAAATGCTGCAACTCTGTGGTTAAAAGGAAAAGGGGGAATTGTAGGGGGACACGGTATGGGTGAATGAAGGTGGTATAGAATGTACTCTTATCCCCTAAGGAGTTGCAGCTGAACCAATTACTAAAGATTAGGAGCAGGTCTGATGTTAACAGGGCACACCTGTAGCCAATAAGAACAGTGGTATAAAAGAGTGGATTGGTGGGATCTGGAGTCAGTGGTTGCTGCAAGGACCAGGAACAGTCAGTGCTTGGAGGAGCTGCCTATGAGAAACATTGAGGAGGTATGAAACTCTGGAGATATGGAATCCTTGCACTGTAATGATAATAGAACTCTTGATATATGAGACAACACCTGTACCCCTGGCAGCACTGCCTGGGGCTGCTGGCAGGATGTGGAGCTCTCTCTGCAGCTCCTGTGCTGTGGTTTAAAGTGAGGGGGCTGACAAGGAGCATCCCTTGGAGGGGGTGAGTGTGTGAGTGACTGACTGGGGTGGCTGCTCTGCTTTGCTCAGCCTGAGCAGCTCCAAGGCAGAGGTGACAAACCCAAGGCCAGATGTCCCCCAACGTGCTCTTTATCAGGGACCTGTGATGCTGCAGGAACTTCAAAGGCAGCCCCATCTCTGCAGGATGCCTCCTTTGAGTGAGAGCCCTCTTCCTTCTCCTCCTAGGATTAAGGCTGAGGAGGATGAGATGTTTTTACTCCCACTTTTGAGATGTACACCGGTAAAGTTTCACCCAGTCCTTTCTTACTGTCTGTTTTATAAAGTGAGTTGTATCTCTCACTGCTTGGGCACCAAAGCAATGCCATGGAAACCCCCTCTGTCTGTTTGTCTGTCTGGCAAACCCTGAACTGGAAACTGAACATTTGGGTTCAGCCCAAAGCTGGGTCCCAGTAAGTTCTTAGCTGTGATAGATCTGATTTTTATTGCAAACTAAATGACCATGGATGCCATGGGTGGAGAGCCCAATTCTCAAATCCTGAATAAGAAGTAAGAAGAAGCCATAACATCGGGGAAATGTATCTTGAGTGATGTTTCCTGGGCTTTTTTACCCCCTTGAAAGCAACAGATCTTAACAGAAAATGGCTTTCTTGCTGGTTCTTGTGGATCATACTCTATGAAAGGGTGAGAATAATTCTCCCTGCCCTAAGAAAACCTGCTCTGGGTGGGAAAAAACACTACTAGAAAGAGAAGTGAAGTCCTGTAGCTTTCAGGGTAATTCCATCAGCTCCACTGCTACTGCATCCTGTAGGATTTCTCCACAGGGTATGGCTTCTCAGGGAGCTTGGGCTGTGTACCCCAACACCCAGGCATCTACAAAAGCCAAAACAACATCATTTCTTCTCCTGAAAATAGGGATTTCACCTTTCTATTTTCTTCTCCATTTCAGGAGCACCCTGAGGTCATGCCCAGATGTTAATGCCTTCATACATTTGGGGTTTCTGCTCTCCTGCCTCACTTCAGCACTGTCTAATGCCTTGATGGCAGCAGATGTGTCCCTGTGACAAAGGGAGAAAATGGATAACAAAGGGGAGAATGTGGATGGTGCCACCAGCAGCAAGAGCTGGTCCCTTTGCTGCAGACACCCCAGTGCCTCTGGTGCCAGCACAGCCCCTCACACACCCAGATTTGCATCCCTGGCTTATCACAGAGCCTGGGAGGGCTTTGGCAGGTGCCCAGAGGTCCTGGAGACACAAGACATGGAACTTAGTGAGAAGCAGGTGGCAGAGTTCAGCTCTTACTCCGTGGGAAGGAAAGTCCTGCTCTGAGTCTCCCTCTGGCAGCCAGCACCAGGTCAGACTAATATTTTTTAGGCTCTTGTTCTTTGTCTGTATCTTGCCATCCCTGGAGGGAAATCCCCTAGAGGGGCTGTGCCACTGATGCACAGAGTGGTGGGAGCCCCCAGGCTGGGCATGTCTCAGTGTGGATAATACTGCTGCAGCACCACAGGCTGCCTGGGCAGAGAGCTCTGTGAGAAAGCAGTCTCCAAACAGCTTAAATGCTTCATTCTAGGGCTCTGACCAAGCCATTGATCCTTTCCCGCTCTGTGTGCTGCTGCCTTCCCATGCACTACCATGGATTTTCATCTGTTTTTTTCTCTGCTCTATATTTTTTCAGGTTTTTCTCCTACATCAGGCAGTGTAAGCAGCTCTTTTTCAAAATAAGCAGCAAATACCCTGATCTACTGAAATCCTTGTACAAACTCCTGCTGATCCCCTGGCTTCCCCTGTGCTGGTGATAAGGGACATTTTCCTGGCACAGACCTCCCAAGTGAGAGCTGACTATTTCACTTTCTCTTCAAACCTCCACTGCCTCCCATGATTTCTATTACATGGCACTGCTTACCAAGTTTCCAACTCGTTGTTTATCAGGGCTGGAGCCTCTGGTGATGACAAAAATGGGAGGTTTTTCTACAAACCTCCTCAGGCAGCCAGAGCAGGTTAGTCATTAAGGGCTCTGTGCACGAGTTCATCCTGAAGTGGAGCAGAGCTTCCCTCCCAATTTCCCCTCCTATCCCTCACCCTTGTTCTGCTTTCCCTTTGGGAGACCTGTTGCAGTGAATTTTTTTCTGTTCCCCTCCCCTGTATCTCACAGAGTTTGATTTGGCAACTGTCCAGCAGAGCAAGGACTTGCAATTGCTTTGTCCTTTGGTGATTTAGGTTATTGCAACTTCATGGTTTGCTGTTGGGAGAGAGATTAAGAGAAAAAAGTCCCATCTGTGACTGAAAATGGACTTTTAGTGATAAAAAATGTCCCTGGGTTATCTCTGAGGCTGCTGCAATCTCCAGCATTCTTCTTTTCTCATTTTTTCTCACCCTTAATATTTTTTTTCCTGTTAGGGCTTCTATTTATTTCCCAGGCTCTTTGCATTTGGAGGATATTTCTTGTCCCTTTCTGCTTGGATGTGTGCAGATGGTTACTTCAGGCCATTAAATGCTGTGTGCTGGAAATGAGCAAAATCCAAAGGTTTTGAGGAGCTCTGGGTCAAATGTGCTGAGGGATGGTTGATGGAGACAGGTTGAGTTGGGACCCACAGGACCAGAGACACTGGATATTTGAGTGGGGACCAACAGGACCAGAGACACTGGATATTTGATTTGGGGACCAGCAGGACCAGAGACACTGGATATTTGAGTGGGGACCAGCAGGACCAGAGACACTGGATATTTACTGTTGGTGAGGGAGGTCAGGATCACCTTGGCAGGAAAAAGCACCTGGTTCTGCTGACAGGCTACCAAAGGAAGGAGGTGCCACTTATCCACAGGAGAACAGGAGAAATGCCAACAAATGGCAGGGAAAAAAATGTGGTGGTGAGGTCAGAAAAGGGAGGAGAAAGCAAAATAGCAGGGTGATGTCTGTGTGTGTTGGCAGAATAAAAAGGCTGATGTAGACAGGACCTTGCTCAGTTAGGGCTTAAATAGCATTACAGGGATTTGGGAGGATGAACAGGAGCTGCTGGGGAAGAGAAGTGAGGAATGAAGGAAAGAAATGTACCAAGAATGGGATGTGTTTGTCCTGTAGTTAGCAAAGGGCTGGGAACAGCAAATTAAAAGGGATGAGACTGGAGGGACAGAGCTCATGTGGGTTAAAAGGAGGAGGTGGGTGGAGGTGGGTGACTCCTAAAACCCAGAGTACCTCCAGCTTGGTGGCAAATGGCATCTTAAACTCCCTTGTGAGTGATGGAGCAGGACAGAGCTGTTCAGCTCCCTGGGAGTGTTAGGGCAACATCTCCTCTCCAAGGAGGATGGGTGGAAAAGCTGCTATTCTGAGCTTGACTTGGAATAATAGAGCAGAGCTGGCTGAAAGGAGTGGAAGGTGATTTGGGGAAATAAGTCACGAAATAGTGGAGCCAAGAATGCCGTGAGAAAAGGAGTGAAAACAGCAGAGTAAGGATAATGGGCTGCAAAAGTCTCAGAGAATCAGGCAGCAGCCCCTGGGAAAGTAATCCAAGGGCTTTAGGAGCACAGGGAAGTTGGCAATTGCTTAAAGTGAGTGTGTGAGGGGCACCACAACAACCCATCCCAAGGAACAAGGGGAAGATGCTGCAGGGACTTGATGGACCTCAGACACAGAGAAAAGGGGGACCTGATGCCCTGATACCAGAGACCTGGCAATGGGAACACAGAGCAGCAGCTGAGCAGCTACAAATGGGAGATGTGAAGGTGCAGAACAAGCTCCAGTGGATTGTCCATGTTAAGGCTGGGCAAAACCCTTTGGAAATGCACAGGAAGAGGGAGTGTGACAGTGCTCACAGGGGTCTGAGGATGAGGGAAGAGATGAGGATCTGACTCCACGTTTCAGAAGGCTTGATTTATTATTTTATGATATATATTACATTAAAACTATACTAAAAGAATAGAAGAAAGGATCTCATCAGAAGGCTAGCTAAGAATAGAATAGGGAAGAATGATAACAAAGGCTTGTGGCTCGAACAGAGATTGGCCATTAATTAGAAACATCCAACATGGGCCAATCACAGATGCACCTGTTGCATTCCACAGCAGCAGATAATCAATGTTTACATTTTGTTCTTAAAGCCTCTCAGCTTCTCAGGAGGAGAAATCCTAAGGAAAGGATTTTCCATAAAAGATGTCTACAACAAGGGAGAGCTGAGGAAAGCCCCAGAGTGTTGCTCAAATGAAAAGATTCACCGTGGACTTTGCTTCAGCCTTCCCTTGCACCCAGCTAATTAGGACAGGATGATTAAAGGGGGCAGGAGTGCAGCTTGAACTGAGGAGAGTGGAAGACCTGCCAGGGTGTTTAGAGCAGCCAGGTGTGCTGGGGTTAGCAGGACCTGCTGAGCTCCCCCTTGGGTGTACTTCCAGAGCTAATCCAACCTGGAAGTGTTCAGGGTTTTTCCAGTACTGCAGGGCAAGCTGGGAGCTGCAGTGGGGCAGCTTCAGCAGTTAAAGGCTCCAAACTGGAGCAGTGCAAGAAGATGTTATTAAGCAATGAATGTGTAAGAGTCTGGAGGACAATGAGGTTAGAAAGTGACACCTGGCATGGGCTTGTCAAGGGCAAGTGAAGTGTAATTTTCTCCTCTGGCAGGAGAAGCAGGCTCATGGAAGGGGAATGGCGCTGGATGGGATGGGGCTGGGCTGGTGGAGAGTGGCACGCAGCCTTGGGAGGGTGACCTGCCCTGCAGGGGTGGCTGGGGACCCTGAGCTGAGCTTTAGGGGGAGCTGAAGAGCTGTCTCATCATGCAGGATATAAAACAACCGCCTCAGTGCATGATGTCATGATGCTTTCTGAATTGTCCCCTATGGCAGGTGGTGCCTGTGCTGCTACAGGATGATGTGCTCGCTTTTGTGCCCAGCTCTGCCCTTCCCAACTCTTGCCTGTGGTCACCAGGTGGTCCCCATCACCCTCAGCTCTGCTGCAGTGGCTCTTCATCCCTGTCCTTGTGGTGGGCTGCCCTTACTGGGGGCATGAGGCCACCAGCAGCTGCTTCATCCCATCCCACCCCATCCCATCCCTGTCTCCTCGGTTCAAGATCTGAAGGGCAGCCTGGCCCTTAAGCAAACACTGCAGGACTTGCCCAGGTGATTTGTCACAGTGCTTTTTATTGTCTCCTCTGCTTTGTAGCTCAGCCTCCCTCCTCCCCAGGATCTGCTCCTCCACTTGCCTCTCCAGGGACAGTGGTCCTGCCGCGCTCCTGGCATGCCTACATTTGTCTCAAGGATTGACCCTTCAGTTATTATTAGCCTCATGGTCACCTCCAGCACAGCCTGTCACGATGAATCAGAAATAGAATCTTCTCTGCACCACAGTCCCGGTTAAACCGACCATCCCCTTCTACCTGCTGCAGTCATCGCCTCATTATAACTCCATTACCTTTAACAACAACCCCATTACCATCCATTATCTTTCTTATCATCTCCTTTACAAGGCTGTTATTTGCACCGCCTCCTTTACAGCCATCCCCTCTTCAATTACGATTCCATTATCTTTATTACCACCCCATTACAGTCATAATTATTCCCATTACAATTTTGAGAACTGCATCTCCATCCAGGCTAGTCGGTGTCTCCATCAGCCCCATCTCCGGCTTCTCCTGCTCCAAGCTCCTCATTGCTTTCCTCCACCTTCCCTGCATTCCTAACTATCCCCATGCCAATGCTTATATCCTAATTATTTTTCATTATGGTTTTATAGCCTTTTGCTGTTATTGCTTCCTTCATCAGCCGTTCTCATCTCCCTGAAGTATCATAGCTGCAGTGGGGACTGGGGTGGGAGCTGAGGCTCAGGTCAGTGATGTTCTAACTGATCTGCACCAGCCCTGAGCAGGTTATTACAGCCCACCCCTGTGCTCTGCAATTCCAGCACCTCATCTCCATTGCAGCCCTAATTGCTGATGTTATCTCTGTTATCCTTCAGCTCATCTCTGCTGCACGAGATGAGGAATGGGGCACGACCACCTCCTGCAGCCAGTGCTGCCCCTCCACCTTGTGAAAAATACTGGATTTGTCTTTACAAACAAGCTGTGGGTCTGCTGAGAGATAAAAGAAACAATGGGGGGGATTCCACTGATTGATGAATAGAAGATATTTGCTTTTACAAATAAAATTTAGGTTTGCTGATAAATGAAATTAGACATTGAAAATTAAAGAAACAATGGGGAAGAAGAAAAAACCCCTAAATTCCTTAAGAATTAAAAATGAAAAGGGAGGGTTTTACATTGGAGGGGAACCTTTGGTATTAGGCATATTGGAAAGTCTGAAACTGTCAAGTACCTCAGCCAATGGGGAAGGAGAGAAGGGAAATGTGGCTGGGAAATTGGGACAAAAAGGAGGCTGTGTCCTCCAAAAATTTGAGAGACCCCAGGGGAATGCCCCATGGCCTCTCCCTTTATTCCAATAAAGCCAGAAAGGACTCCTCTGTCTCCTTTTTGGACATAAACCTCTGGTGTTTGTGGATTAATTTTCCTAACAACCTCCTGCCTGGGCAGAGGATCATCCCTGACCCTGCCTGATTTTCCATCCCTGGCTCTGGACAATGGCTCTAGGACCTTCTACTCTTTAAGAGAATATCTGTGTGCCATTAGCACAAGTGGTTTTGTCACAAGGATTCATAAATTCTCATGGTGCACCACGAAGCATCACATCCCAGAGAGGCTGTGGAGTCTCCTTCCCTGGGGAAAACTCAAAAGCCATTGGGAGACATCCTGGGTGATGTGCTCCAGGAGGGCCTGTTTGAGCAGGGAGCTGGACTGGATGACCCCAGCGCTCCTTTGTAACCTGAGCTGTTCTGTGATCCCCTTGGTGCTGCTGTCACCGTAGTTTCAGCTGTGTGCCTCTGAAAAACGCCAATCACTTGTTTTTAAAACTTTAAAAGTTTAACAGTAATAAAATGGTTATGAAAATAGTAATACCATTAGAGTAATAATAATTTGGACAGTTTGGATTAGGACAATATGAGACAATAAAAACAACGAGTTACAGACAGTCCAGGTACCTCTTTCTGGGCAAAATAAGCCCGAAAAAGGACCCACGTTAACAGAGGATTAACCCTTAAAAGCAACAGCCTGTTGCATATTCATACACCTCATCCATGATGCATAAATTCCATTCAAACACAGGATTCTGTCTGGGCAGTGTCAGCTTCTTCCTCTGAATCCTGACAGCCTCTCTAGGGCTGAGTGAGGCAGGAAGAAGTTCGTTTCTTCTGATAATGGAGCAATAAATTCTCTTTCTCTTAAAGATTCAGGTGTCCTGTGGCTGCTATCTCACTGTGAGTCCTTTCTTTAAAAAAATATCCTACATAGCATAGTTTATATTTTAGCATTTTGTTATAACCTAAAACTACATTTAACACACTACTTAAGAGAATTAATACAACATAACTTTCTAACATAACATATATAATAGTCATTTGAATATTTGCAAAAAGCCAATCACAAAATACATGCATTTTTTACAGTGCCCGCCTCAAGAGCTGCCAGACCTGCCTCTGCTCCATCCCTGCCTCTTTCATCTTCCAGAAGCCACCCTGGGGGCACAGGAGCAGCCCTTGGGAGCTTTTCCATCAGCACTAAAGGGGGAAAATTCTCCTTGAGTGGCCTAGGGTGGGTTGGACCCTTTAGGGTGCCACAGAGGAGTTGGGTACTGTGCCATACCCTGACCCAGCAGAGCACAAGAGCCCTGACAGCAGGACCCGTGCCCCTGCTCCTTGAGGGGACACTGAGAGATTGGAGTGGTTACAGAGTCAGGGAACTGCTCAAGGATGGGGAAAGTGCCAGCGTTGGAGAGCTCAGTCTGCTTAGTTCATCACCAAGACTGAGAGCTGGCTTCATGCCTTCCTATAAGAACTGTCAAGGCAGGGGAAAACTAAAGGTACTAAAGAGCCCTTTACATCAGGGAAAGGCAGCACAGGAGCAATGGCTGGCACCTGAGGCAGGCAGATTTGGGTGAGTGATGCAGGCTGTGGGTGTGAGTGAGAGCGATGGGCATCCCCAGGGCTCCAGGAGGTGGGAGCGATATTCCAGGAGATGGGTGGGATATTTCAGGAGGTGGGTGGGATATTCCAGGAGGTGGGAGCGATATTCCTGACATCCCTGACCCCTGCGGGCAGGTAATTAACAGCCCTGCTGTAAAGAGGGGATGTAGCTGGTGTCGGAACGCCCCTGGGTTGTTTCCCACAATCGATAAGCTCCATAAATAATGTATCCCTCGGGGAGGAACAGCTACCTTGCGCTTATCAGATTTTGTACTTGTTTGGCTGGGAGGGAAAGCTGAAGCTATAGATAAATACAGGGCAGTGTAGGAGCAGGCACAGGCAGGGAGGCCAGGCTGGGTGACCCCCATGCTGTGCAGCTGCCCCACAGACACCACTGGGGAGCTCTGGAAGGGGAAAGATGCTCCAAAACCAATGAAGGCAGAGCGAGCTGCTGTGAAAAATGCGTGGTTTATGATTGGCTTTTCACAAATATTCAAATGAATATTGTATGTGTTGTGTTAGAAAGTAATGCTGTATTAATTCTCTTAAGTAGTGTGTTAAATATAGTTTTAGGTTATAACAAAATGCTAAAATATAAACTATGCTATGTAGGATACTCTTTTAAAGAAAGGACTCACAGCAAGAGAGCAGCCACAGGACACCTCAATCTTTAAGAGAATTTATTGCCCCATTATCAGAAGAAACAAACTTCTTCCCACCTCGAAGGTGCTGTCAGGATTCAGAGGAAGAAGCTGACACTGCCCAGACAGAATGCTGTGTTTGAATGGAATTTATGCATCATGGATGAGGTGTATGAATATGCAACAGGCTGTTGCTTTTAAGGGTTAATCCTCTGTTAACGTGGGTCCTTTTTCGGGCTTATTTTGCCCAGAAAGAGGTACCTGGGCTATCTGTAACTCTTTGTTTTTATTGTCTCATATTGTCCTAATCCAAACTGTCCAAATTATTATTACTCTAATGGTATTACTATTTTTATAACCATTTTATTACTGTTAAACTTTTCAAATTTTAAAAACAAGTGATTGGCGTTTTCCACACTGCCATGCAGAGGCAGCTTGCAGCTCCCAGCACCACACTGTGCCCTCCCCTGCAAAATCTGGGGGAAATTTCCCTAATTCTGGCTTGGTTAAAGGCACCCACAGAAAGGGAGATGAAGCCCTTAGCATCACTTCCCTGTTATTTTTTTGCTTCGCTCCCCTAACAGAGCTGAGTTTGCTGCAAACCACGGGCAGTGCCCCCCGGGAGGGATGTGGGGCACCATTGCCCTGCCATTCCCACAGGGATTTGGGAAGAGCATTTAAACACCCAGCCATGGCCTCTCCACACCTCGGGGATGGCCTGGGAAAGGCTGAACACAGCACAGGACAGCAGGAAATGTAAGCTCTTCTGGGATCAAGGGAAAACATTTGACTGAAAAATCGGGAAGCAGCGTGAGGATGGAGACTGGTTCTCCTGGCTTTTGGGTTTAATCCACACCCACAGCTTTCCTCTAAAAAAGCATAGCCTGGGATTGCCTGAGAGAGCAGATGGAGGAGCTGCTCCTCCACCCTGACCTGCCACCTGCACTTGGGGTTTTATACCAAATAAAAGGAGCGAGGAGCTGGCAGGAAGCAGAGAGCGTAGTGGAAAACAACTCTGGGATTAAAATAACACCCTCAGCCAGGCCTGGCTAGCAGGTTTGTGCCGCACAGCTGGAGCCAGAACATCTGGGAGGCTTTACAAAGGAAAAGAAAACACAGGTTTGCTAGCTGTAAAACACAGCTGTGATGGGCAGCAGAGCACAGAGGCTCTGACCAGCTTCAACGAGACGGAAACTTTTGGCGAGCTCAGTAAATAACTCTGGGGTTGGAGTGAGGCAGCACCATCTTCCACAGAGCCCCTTGTGAGGGGCTGATCCTGGGCCCACACTCCCTGAGAGCAGACTGCCGACAATCCATCCCCTCCTGCCTGGGGCCTGGGGCAGAAAAGCTTTTCCCACCAATCCTCTGCAAGGGGATGCGGTGAGGAGCAGGAACGCCACAAACTGCGGGGCTGAGCAGGGAGAGCCCCGGGGAGTCCTGAATTGCAGCTCAATTACAGCAGTGCAACAGCAGCTGAGGGATAATTCAGCGTCTCCACACTGAGCTTTGCTCCTTGCAACGAGACAAAAACCCCCAGGCAGGTGCTGCCGGTGCTGGGGACGTCTCTGACATCTCTGACGTGCCAAGAGCTGCTGCTGCTCTTTCCTCGCAAAGCACCAGCCCCAGGGGCTTTGCTGACAAGTGGTTTTCTGCATGTGCCTGGCCTGAGAATGCCCATGTACAGCTCTGGCTGTAGGAATAAATTAATGTTTGCTCAGCAGCTGTGCAAGGGGCTGGGTTTGCTCCCTTCTGCCCCCACTGCTCCCCACTGGCTGGTTAGCTTTGCTCTGGAGCCTGGCTGCTGGAACATTCAGCTGCTTCATGCTTTAAATGTCACCTTTTTTGGGGCTAGCACCATCTCCTGATCTTATTTTTGCTCCAAATTCCAACCCTGGTGTGCCCCATCAGGGACTGGGCCCTGCTGCTGCACTGGGGGCAGGATTGCATTGCAGGGACTGACAGGAGCCAGCCCATCCCCATCAGGGCATCTCTCCATCACCATCCCTCAGAAAAATCCCATGCTGATGTGGCTGAGGCTTGCTAAAGCTTTCCAGCCCCCATCAGGGCTGCTCTGGGAGCTGGAGCCCAGATGGTCTGAACAGATTACTGCAGCCTCCTGGGCTATCCATCCCAGGCACTTTGGCAGGCCTGAATTTCCTCCAAATGACAAAATGACAAAAATAAAATAAAATCTCTCAGCATTAAATACTGGGAAGCCCGTGAAAAAAAGCTGTGTACACAATGAAAACAAATATATGGTTAAATAACCTCTCTAACAGTATTTCTATAAAATGCCTCTCTAAATAATGGCAAGTGAAAGGCTCGCTCTGTCCTGATTAACCTCAGCTGGGGAAGATTGTCTGTATCAAATCACTGCTGCCAGCCGATTAAAAATGAATTAAACTGAATGGAAAACAAGTCCCAAAACATCCCCTCACCTCTCCCAATTCAGGGGCAAAATAAAAATAGCAATGAACCCCAAAGACTCCAGAGCTAGCACAGCAGCAATCACCCCAGCCTGAGGGTGAAGCAGGTGACAGGGGCCTGGGGTGGGATGGAATGGGATGGAATGGGATGGAATGGGATGAAATGGGATGAAATAGGATGAAATAGGAAGCCTGGCCATGCTCACTCCATGGAGAGGTTGCAGGACCAGGTGTCAGAGTCATAAGGGATAAAGGGGATGCTGATACAGATTAACTAAAATAACCTAAGTGATCCATCCAGTCCTTCTCCTCTTCAACAGAGCCCTTTTTTATTTTAAAACAAAAATAAAAGATAAATAAAATAAATAAAAGATTGGAGTCAGCTAAAGTGACTTTTTAACATTTCTGTCTTATTTTAGCAAGCCCAGCAGAGCCTTGGCGTCAGTGGATCTGAAGGAAAACCCCAAGTCCCAAACCTCAAGTGTCAGCCAGACAAAACCATCCCAACAAGAGCTTGCTCCAGGACTGAGAGCCAACAGGAGATGATTTTTCAGGCAGCAAAATCCCATGCCAGTGTGTTTCCAAAGAAAACATCCCCATCAGTGTCACTGGTGAGAAGTGAGAGGGAAGCAGTGAGCAAATCCTGTGTTTGGTGCCCTGGACCTTGTTTTCCCCAGGAAAAGACTCAGAATAACAGAAAATCCTCCAATGTTTCTTCTCCTACTTATTTCCCCCCATTTTCTCAATTATTTTCTCAATAACTGCATAGGAATTGTTGGGTCCTACCAACCCCCAGCTGGTGCTCCAGGGTCCTCCCTGCCCTTGGGATGGACAAGAGGCATCCTAGGCTGGAGAAATGAAGGAGAAAGGTCCCAGAATTTTGGGGATGAAAGAGGGTGCATCCTTCACTGCAGGTGTGCTAATGTCACTGCTGCAATGTCCCTGTGGTCCCCTGCATGAGCTGGACACAGTTTCAGGTCTCAGGGAGGGACTGCTGGCAGGATTCACATCACCAACACTTCCTGGACACAAACCCAGCATCTTGTGAAGGACAGTCCAGTTGCCACCTCTAGGAGGAGTGGATCACACAGATTCTTTCATTCTTTGCCTTTCACTGCGTGCCTCTGATACAATAAAGAAGAATAAGTGACAACCAGTGGGAGCAGCCATGCTGACACTTTAATGACAGCCTATTTTGAGACGCCAGAACTGCAACTCAGTGGTTCTAGAAGTTGTAAAAACTGTTGTAAAAAACAACTTTTTGTCCAAGTGGTTGTAAAAACTTGTCTCCAGTGATGAGGGGAGCATGACTGCTGCCAGGTCCTTGGGGCATGGGTGTCCCTGCAGGGTCCTGAGCACGGGGATTGTCCCTGATCCCCACCAGCATCTGACCCTGTGGGGTGTGTGGACACCTCATGGCTGTGGGGGAGAGCAAAGAATCATCAAGGTGGGGTTTTTTTCCCACCCCAGACCTGCTGTAAAAAGTGCATTTAATCCCCTACCAGTGGCAGGGAGAGAGGGGAGTGAGCCAAGAGCCAAGCTGGGCATGGAGAAGCTGTGGCAGGGGAGATGTGCTCCTCCAGGAGATGCCAAAGGAGATTTTCTGAAGGAGATTTCCTGCTTTTTCACTCTGCCTCTCTCTATCTTTTCCAACACCAGGACATGCCTGCATTTTCTCCGCTCTAAAACCAGCAGAACCCCCCATTATGGGTGTTAACAGGAGCATCATGCATGCAGACACATTGTGGAGCATCTTTTCAGGGTGCCAGGTGATGCCATCAGCAGTGCAGCCTGCCAGGGGCCCATTAAGGGAGGAATGAGCACCGAGGAGCTCCTTGCTTTGTTTCAAACAGCTCCTGCCACTCAGGGCATAGAATTCATGTCTGAGCAGATAGCTGGGAAAAGAGGAAGCCAAATAAAGCTTGGTGGGGGAACTGAGCTGCATTTGGGACACGCTGGGGTTTGATTGTATTTCTGTGCCCTCCAGAGATGCCAAGTGGGTCAGCACCATGGGTACCACACCCCCTGGCCTTCAGCTCCTGCTGGTGCTCTCATTGTGCTTCTCATTTATCCCCCCAGCTTTTCTTTGAGTCCTGCACCCCTTGCACATTCACCCAGCCCTCCAGGCACCCCCTGCTTTACCCACTGTCTCTCCTGCCCAGCCTCTCCCTTGTGCTCCTGGTTGGATCCTTACCTATTTACACCCTTAACCTCTGCCTCCCTTTCCTGTCTCTTTGCCCACCCATCAATCTTGTTTATGGCCTCCATCAGGCATTACCTGGGAGCCGCTGCTGCCTCACCTCTGTGCCCTCTCTCCATCTCCCCCACACAGCAAGATGAGCTGGAAAGCCAGATAATGCTCCTTTTGGCAAAGGAGCATCAGGTGCAGGAGCTCAGCACCCCCCGCTGTGGGTGCATCCCCTCCCTGATGCACTTTTGGCCTGATTTTTGTGGTTTGGCTTTGCCCTGAGCACAGATATCCAGGAAGCTGCAGGTGACAAACACCCAACCTCCTGCATCTTTCCCCTGGGGATGCTCCACCTGCAGAGGACACTGGGTTTGGGGACAAACTCACATTTCAGACATGTCCTGAGGCTGGCACCTTTCCCCAGCTGCAGTTCCAGCCTGGAGGATCATCAGCTGCCATCCCCATTGTCCCACTGCTGTACCACAGCTCCCTGCCTTCCCCGCCCTCCCGATTCCCACTGCCCCACTCAAAGCTGCCTCACAGAGTCCAGGCTGTAATTTTTGTGCCTGCTCTCCCTCCCCAAGTGGTGGGAATTTTCCTCTTGCTGATTCACACCTCTGGCACGTCACATTTGGTTTTTTTTTAGCGCTGACGCTGGCTGTGCTCACCCCAGGGAAAGGCTGAAACCCCAAACTGCTCTGCTGCTGCTCTGTGGACTGGCCCTCTGCCAGCCACGTGCTGCCAACTCAGCCAAAAAAACCTGCATCTGTGCTGAGCAAACCCAAAGAAGGGGTCAAATAAGGGAAATTTCAGGGGCTCATTTTCTCCCTGCCTCCCTAATCCCAACCCCGGGCTCCTAGCTGAGTCCTCGTGCTGGGTACCTCACACCTCCAGCCTCAAAAAACACCATTTTTTAGTATAAAAATGCTCTGGCTCTTCCCTCTGGACAAGCAGAGTGGCATAAAAGGTGGAGGGCCCCATGGACATCACTTGCATCCCTGGTGGGATGGAGCCATTTGCAGCCCTGGGAGGGTTTTGGGAAAGGGGAGCATCCTG
>NW_005054560.1:473213-473991 GCF_000277835.1 Geospiza fortis | reverse complement strand
TCAGCAGCTGGGTTGGGTTTGTACCTCTGCTAACTCCTCCTGGAAATGATAACTGTGGGAATTCCACCCTTCCCTCTGTTTCTTCTCACGTCCCTCCACATCCCATCTCCGACAGAGGGATCTCCACCACCAGGAGCAGCACCTCATGCCATGACAAGCACTTCCAAAGGACTTCTCAATTAATTTTCTATGCTGGGAGCTGTCTTCTACTTCTTGCTGCTGAAAAGGCTCAGGCAGCATCCTCCTGCCCAAAGAAACCCCAATTTCAGCATCCCTGCCCTGCCTGCTGGCCTTGCCTGGGATGGGAAAACCCCACTGAGCCTTTTTGGGGCCACCACAGGTCTGTGGCCAGCCCAGGGTGTCACGGATATATTTTATGAAAAATCCTTTTGTTAGGATCTTTTCTCCTGAGAAGCTGAGAGGCCTCAGGAATGAAATGTAAGCAATGGTTATCTGCTGCTGTGGAATGCAACAGGTGGATCTGTGATTGGTCTCATGTGGTTGTTCCTAATTAATGGCCAATCACAGTCCAGCTGTCTCGGACTCTCTGGTCAGTCACAAGATGTTCTTATCATTCTTTTCTATTCCTTTCCTTGCTAGCCTTCTGATGAAATCCTTTCTTCTATTCTTTTGGTATAGTTTTAGTATATAATTTTCTTTATTATCATCATTTAATATAATATATAAATTATATATTATATATATATTATATCGATAATATATAATATATATCAATCATATATGATATATATAACATATATCATATATATCATATATT
>NW_005054560.1:472582-473136 GCF_000277835.1 Geospiza fortis | reverse complement strand
AATATATAATATATAATATATAATATATAATATATAATATATAATATATAACATATAATAATTACCATCATTTAATACAATATATATCATAAAACAATAAACAAGCCTTCTGAAGCATGGAGTCAAGATCCTCATCTCTTCCCTTGCTGGGGTTGCCTGCAAATCCCACACTTGGTGACCCCGAGTGAGGAACATTCCCACACCAGGGGACATCTCCTCTCACTCCCATCATCCTGGGGAGCCCAGGGAACAATCCTGGAGCCACCAGCCGCAGAGTCACTCACTCAGAGAGGCTTTAGCTGCCCTGCCGTGGTGCCAATCACAGGGAAATGGGGATGTTGGCATTCAGCTGCAGCACTGTCATTAGGGGCAATCACAAAGCCCCTAACAGGGATGAGGCTCTGGGGTGCAGGGAGGACGGCCAGGGAATGAAAATACAGAAATTAACAGGTGATTGCCAAGTAAGGAGCAGTAATGCTGCTGCCTGTGACATCGTGGGACACTTTTCATATCAAATACACCACAAATACATCATGAATGGATGATTCTGGCTC